>NC_133773.1:75414165-75466395 GCF_003597395.2 Chelonoidis abingdonii
CAATGCTCCAGAAATCGATGCTAGCCTCGGACCATGGATGCACACCACTGAATTAATGTGCTTAGTGTGGCCACGTGCACTCGACTTTATACAATCTGTTTTACAAAACTGGTTTATGTAAAATCGGAATAATCCCGTAGTGTAGACGTACCCTGAGTATGTGAGCAGTCTCACTGGGTAAAATCCTGGCTCCACTGAAGTCAATGGCAAAATACTCATTGACTTCAATGAGGCCAGGAATTCACCTTATTTGCTTCAGTGGGATTATTCACAGAGTGTAAAGTTAAGCTCATGTGCAAGTTTTTACAGGATCAGAACCTCTACGGAAGACAAGAGTGAACGGAAAAGATGCAACACAACAATTTTTTAAAATCACTTTTTGTACATGGAAGTTGTTTGTCTGTTCAGTATGTACAAGAAGAAAATAATTAAGTCAAAAAATTTTTTTTTTGGTTTGTTGTTTTTAATTATGATTGTCTGTATTACTGTAGCTCCTGACAGGGAGGAGTTTCTATATTTATAGTGTACAATATGTGCAGACCTGACCCTCTCCTAAGACTAATCTTTCTACTTTTAGAAAAATTTAATTAGACCCTGATTTAAACCCACTATGAAAAGTAACATTTTCCAAAGTATATGTAGATAAATATAGACTGATTCACTGCATAGAAGTCCTCTCTTCTTACCAGGGCTAAGGCCAAGTTCTCTCATCAAATCAGGATTACAAGCACAGAATCTGTGCGAGAACTTTGTTATAAGAGTCTCAAGATACTCCCCACGCTCCTCAGGGGCATGAATGTGTTTGAAAAACTCTCTCAGTGCATTTGGCAAGAACTGATTTCTGAAGTTGTGCAGTGTCACAAGGTCATCCAAAACATCTCTCCTGGTTGGAAAAAAAATAAGAGAAATTTCTTTTCTACTGTTTAAACATGAAACAAGGTTTCAGAAATTAAAATGAAGATTTCTTAAAGAGTCTGAATTATAGGTATTTTCTGTTATAAGAACATGAAGGAAAAATCCAACAATGATTAAACAAGAATAGGAAACACGTTCCTCAGACTGCTACCACAGTAGTGTACAGTTCAGCCTAATACTTTAGAGAAATTATAATACAGCAATATTCTAAATTTGCACACACGGAGTACAGAAGAAATTGAGGCTGCAACAATACCCGACAAAGCTAAGGAAACCACAGTAAAAGGAATAAATAGACAATATGCCTTTCAGGGCCTATGTACATTAACAAGCAGTTAAGGCAGCCTTCTGTTAAAACTAGGCTCAATGAAGGTGACATTCAGTCATGGTGCACAGGCTCTCCACAACACTTAGTTTCCATGGAAGTGCATGCGCCATCTATCCCCTGAATATCAAAAGGGCTTGGCAAGCAAAGGAAATCTGGAAGGAAGCCAGGGGAGAGGCAAGAGATCCAAAATGTACTGATCCAGTGGCTGAAACATCCCAAGTAGAGGTTGTGGAGCATCAGCATCCAGAATTCCAGCCAATGGTCTCCTCTTCTGCACATCTACAATTCCCACATCCTAGTCTAAACATAGTGTCTTGCTTAAAGCCTGGTTACGCATTCTTTGGGGAGGAAAGGTGAATCTTATTCTTAAGAAATAGGAAAAAAAAATATACATAGCAAAATATTAACAACATTCCAATGCTAGACAGCACAAAGATCTCCTATGTAAGGTGACATTCTACTTACAAATATAACTTAAGCTTGGAACTGAAAATGTGGAAATAAGTACACTATCTGACCGCTACTAGATAAACACAGTATGCTTATATATAGTGGTGCATACACACACATGCTAGAACTGAGTAAATGTTCTGCTTCAGGAATAAAATATTTTAGCTGAATCTCTTGTGTTTGCTCTTTACTTCAGATTTTTCTAATTAAGATTATTTTTCATTAGCTTAGTACACGTAAGAAGAGTGATTTCAGAAAGGTGTTACAGACTGAAAATGAATCTAGCAGATTCAAATTACCTTTCATCAAGATAGATCCTCAGTTTCTTCCAATTTAGTGTTCTTGTACAAAAGATAAACTTAGCTATTTCCTTTGGTGAATCATCCAGTATACCCTTGGACATAAAGTAGTTAACTCCCTGAGACAAAAAAAGGACATTTGTATATAAATAAGATTGGTCTTAACAATTCTTTTATGGAAAAAATATTGTAATGAGTAATATTGGAACATAAGCCTGCTAATGTTTTAGCATAATACCTCCTTCATCCTCTAAATGGCATTTCAACATGCACAATACAAGTTAAAATTAATATAAATCAAATGCAAATAAAATTAATGCAACATTATGGTTGAGATTTTACATGTACTAACAGTAGGAAATTCAAAATTACATATCCCAGAGCAAGCATAATTTCTCTCTTGTTGTATTTTCTCTTACTATTTTCTGTCATCATATGTATATACATGGTGATTAAATTATGTTTGTTGTAGGGACCATAATTTATAATTTCCTAACTATGGTGCATGTAAAAATCTTGGCCATAATGTGCTTTTTGCCTTTAATTTTTTTATTTAAAGCATTGATTTCAATGTTCTTCCATGTGTATGGGATCACATTCAAATAAATGCACTATATACATTTAATTAAATGTATAATAAATAAATGCAAGTGTGTATATTTCAAGTGCAGATCCAGATACATACACATATACGTACAGTACATAAGTATAAAAAAAAATCCAACAGCACTCTGCCTCTCTCTAATTAAAAAAAATTAGTTTAGAAAGTGGCAGAATGAACATATAGCTCTATTCACTTATTTATTACTTCTACATTACAACCATTTTTTCACACTTTGCCAAGCACACACTTCTCACTGAGAAGTATGTACATGCCAAATTTGAACACGCAAATACAATATTTAAAATCTTTTTGGATGCTTTTCTTGAATTTAGGTATCTCAAAGCATGAAAACTACTTTTATCATGGTCTTATAATTCAAAAGCAGCTTACTGGATTTTAACCAAAAATTTTGGGGAGGGGTGGGGAGAGAGAGAAAATAGGAGAACAGCTGTGAGAAATTTAAACTCAGAGCATAACTTTTTTGGAAAGGGGTTTAAACTCAAATTGCGTCTTCAGTAGTAAATAAGGCATCACTACCGTGATAGTATAATACTGAAACATGTACAAATGTGCAATCTAATGCAGTCTCTTAATTTGCTTTAGACATAGCAGGGAGGGATAGCTCAGTGGTTTGAGCATTGGCCTGCTAAACCCAGGGTTGTGAGCTCAATCCTTGAGGGGGCCATTTGGGGATTGGTCCTGCTTTGAGCAGGGGGTTGGACTAGATGATCTCTTGAGATCCCTTCCAACCCTAATTATCAGTGCAACTCCCTACATCACCAAATAAGATAACCCTTACAATTTTTTCCCCTCATTATAAACCTTCCAATTCCAAGTACTTTACAATATATTTCAAATTTCCCCTTTTGGTTTAAATTATATCTATAAAGACACAGTGGGGGCAACCTAGCACTTTGTTTATAAGCAACCTTCACAATGATGTCAATTGAAGTTCTGCACAAATAAGGAGTGCAGGACTGAGCTTTTAATCTGGAAAGTTATTTTATAAAAAGTGAGACAGTTAAGTAAGACAGAAAAACTGAACCATGTCAAGCAAATATGAAACTAGAAAATAAATCTTGAGATGACCAGGGACTTCACTTAAGAGACCTACAACACAGGTGAAAGACTAGCACACACATACACAACACACATAATATGCTACTTAACCATTTTTTTTTCCTGGTTCATCATTTGTTTTTATATTTGTGGAAAATGTTACCTGAAGTAACATTGTTTTTATTATAACCAAAGAACTAAGTTTTAAATATATGCAAAAAATTAAACATATGCAAACAATTTTCTGTTAGGAACAAGGAATCTAGGCAACTTTAGGGCCTGATTCAGGTAAGCATCCCTATTCAGGGCAGCAGTTCAGCATGTGTTTAAATTAAAGCATAAACTTAAGTACGTGCTTAATATCCATTGACCTAATTGGGATTTATCTGAGCTTTTCTAAATACAAATGGCCTTAAACCCATGCTTAAGTGCTTTTCTGAATCAAGGCTTAAATGGGAAACTAAAATGGATTATCAAAATGATTAAAATTGCTAACTGATGCATCAAGTATTTTGACAATTGCTCAAATATGACAAAAAGCAAAACAGCAACGCTATAGTATCTCATTACATCTTCTGCTTAACTCTGCCTCCTTAATCTTGCATCCTGATTCAGCAAAACACTAAAGTACGTGCTTAACTATAAGCATGTGCTTAAAGTGTTCAGGTGAACTGGGGCCTTGAGGAATATCCTATTTTTAAACAAGCTGTGTCCTCACAGCACTTACTTCTCTTACTACAGAGTGTTACTAAAAGAGGGAGACACTGGACAATCTGAAGAGAAGTGGATTTACCATCTACCTTCTCAATGAAAAGAAGTCACCTCTTCTATAGAGATAATCTGAATTTGTTCTCCCAGAGCTGGGAGATGCTGCAAAACATTTCTGTGCTATATAAGGCTCTTTATGACCAACGGTGTGTTGCTGGTACTCATTATACAAGCTACCAGCTCCTCATTTGACATCGTCAACTCACTCTAGCTCTGCTTCCTTCTTTTATTGTATCTTCTTCTGTCAATGCCATCTCCTCACTCATTTCCTTTTCCTCTTTTTCACACACACAAGGTGCGATTGTATATTCATTCCAACACAATAACAGTGCCACTTTTGAGTTGCTGTTATTTCTCCCCAAATAACAAATATGTTGAACCAAATTGAAATGGTTTCTTTTAAAAATTTTTCCCCATTTTTTGTCTGCTCACATTGAGTCAAGGTTATTTGTAAGGACACTGGACAATCTGCTCGCTAGGTGTGTAAACGGTTGTATGTTTATGGCATCTCCGTCACCTTCCTCCCTCACAAAATAAATCACCTTTATTACTTTATCACCTTAGATAAGCACGTTCAGCTACGAATGCACACTATTTGAAGGACATAATTCTAGAAGGAAGCTAAAACTAAATGTCAGATAATCCGCTTTGAAGTCCCATTGCACTGATCCCTCTTAAGCAGGCATCTGAGGATTCCCCCAGCAAAGGGGAATCCTTGGCTGGAGTAAATCCAGTCTATTGAGCTTTATGTCACCTGTTTCTCACCAAGTTTTGGGTAGGAGTGATTTAAGGCTGGTAGGGGCACACTAGGGGAGGGGGAGCAAGGACAATACGCTCTGGCAATAATGGTCCAGTGAAATGGTCCTTAGAAGACCTTTCCAGCAGCCATGCTTTACAGCAGTTTCATGGCTGCTCTAAATTGTGTCTGTGGCCAGCTTTGTCCTTTGGTTATCCTCAGGATTGGGGGCTTAGAAAAGGTGATTTAGAACTACCAGTGTCTTCCTTCGCCATTGTGCTGTTTATGAGGTCCGCAAAGCCCAGGATGCAATCTTAAATTTAAGAAGGGCTATTTAAAGTATATGCAACTAACAGTCATGATTGTGGACTATGCTTGACTAGGGAGGCAAGTAACTATCACAGCAGGTTCTAGTTTATGGTCACTAGTTGTTCGTGCCACCCCTTTCTCGTGTTACCAATTAATTCCGATGCATTACACCAGTTCTCATTTGCATTCCCTCTGATCTCTCCTCTCTTTCTTTAGAATGCCTCCATCTTTCCTGGATGGATGTCTGAAATTGTGTAATATAGATTTAATTTTTCTTCATCAGCATTCACTTCACTCCACATTACTGCAGTACTCCTGCAGTTATTTCCTTCGCTACCCATAATATTTTCAATATGCTTGTTAAAAGATTTTAGCTACTTTTCATCCTCTGCCTTAGGGGTCCAGCTTCCATCACACATGTACAATGATGCAAATTCCATCCTGGTTAACTTTTGAACACTGCTTTTACCTCAAATTTAGTTTCAAATGTACTTAACATGCCAAAGCTAGACTACTCAAGATTTCATTGGCATAGTATTTCTTGTACCACATGGAAATGGATTAAAAAGTAATAGATGCACAGCAGGAGAGTGGACAATTTACATGTGTGAGGGGGCTGAGATACTCTTTGAAGCACATCTGGGTGATTATCGGACTGCATTGCCAAGGATGTGTCTTGAGAAAGGGAAGATCAGATTGGAGAAATTTATTAGAGATGCCACTCAGCGCTGTAGAGAATTTGATTACTGGAGAGGGCCACTGTGGACAGCTTTTATTTTTATCATTTGTTTACAGCTCAGTACTTTCCTGTAGATATATTATGGTAGGTATCTTGTAGCAAATATTATAGATAATTAAGGTTGCAAGTGGTTTACATTATAACAGCTCTGGTTTTATATGCCAATAAATTTCTGCAATTATTCACCTTTTGGGCTAAAGTTTTCTATGTTTATGCCTGATTATTTAAAAAAGAATTGAACAAAATTAATTGACAGTTCTGAGTTATGGGACAGTAAAACACATTTTTACCAATGGCTTTAATCACCCTCTCCCCCCTCTCTGTCCGCACCCCAAAAATACACCCTAACTATACTTCTCTTATCAGTGTTAATGCAAAAATTGGGTAAAGTTTAACATTTGGCATACATAGTTCTGAGTTTTGTGTATTTGCTTAGCTCTAGATAAATGTTTAAAATACAAAAAGATGACTGAAATAAAGAATCACTACTGAGCAGGTCAGTGAGCATCTGCTAAAATTTTTAGCACATTTTCATTAACTACTTCCATATGTGACAGCACTGGACATTCTCTCTGCTGGAACTCATTATAGAGTTCACATAGGAGCAGGGACTGCTGTTCTCAGTCTGCTGCTAACACTATTAGTATGGGATAGATTGCAAATGCATCACTGATACACACAGCAAAAACTACAAAGTATGTTCTCTCCACAAGTTTTACTGCACTCTGCAATATTCTGCAGACTGTAATCTCTTACTTTACAAAAACTGAGACTACCTGACTGGGAGTCAGGACAGCTGGGATCTAGTCCCAGTTCTGCCATTAGCTCACTATGTGAAGCTAGGCAAATTGTCTCCTCTCTGTGTGCTTCATCTGCCAAAAGGGGATAATGATCATAGAATATTAGGGCTGGAAGGAACTTCAGGAGATCATCTAATCCAACCCACTGCTCAAAGCAGGACCAACCTCCAACTGATGTTTTATCTGCCTTTGTAAAGCACTTTGGGATCTATGGCTGATTACTATATACATGTTAAGTATTTTCTACTGCACTATAGCAAAAATACGGCCACTATAAAATAAACAGTTGCAGTGTGACTGCTGTGTTAGGTTTCTGCAAGAAGGAGTTATCTTCAGCTAAAAGATAGCCTGATTCTACTAAGCTCAGCATGCCTCCTTCACAGTGTCAAGCATTCTCAATTCCCACTGAGGTCAAATAGGGACACTCCTGCCACCCCCATATAATTCACCTCAGTGTGTGTATATTTGAAAGCCTAACTGGGAAAATGGAAATAGTAAATCTAGGTATTTTCTATTTTTCCCTTTATTTATTTATTTATAGATTCATAGATTCCAGGACTGGAAGGGACCTCGAGAGGTCATTGAGTCCAGTCCCCTGCCCTCATGGCAGGACCAAATACTGTCTAGATCATCCCTGATAGACATTTATCTAACCTACTCTTAAATATTCTCCAGGATGAAATTCCACAACCCCCTAGGCAATTTATCCAGTGTTGAAGAATACCCTACAGTTAGGAACTTTTCTAATGTCCACCTAAATCTCCCTTGCTGCTTTAACCCATTGCTTCTTGTTCTATCATTAGAGGCTTAAGCGTGAACAAGTTTTCTCCCTCCTCCTGATGACACCCTTTTAGATACTGGAAAACTGCATTATTCCCTCTCAGTCTTCTCTTTTCCAAACTAAATAAACCAATTCTTTCAGCCTTCCTTCATAGCTCATTGTTCTCAACCTTTAATCTTCTTGTTGTCTCTCTGGACCCTCTCCAATTCTCCACATCTTTCTTGAAATGCGGAGCCCGAACTGGACACAATATCCAGTGAGGCTTAACCAGGCGCGTGTAAGCGGATAAGATGACTTGTCGTGTCTTGTTTACAACAACCTGTTAATGCATCCAGATCACGTTGCTTTTTGCAACAGTATCACACTGTTGATCCATATTTAGCTTGGTTCCACTATGACCTTAGATCTCTTTTCTGTCATACCCTTCCTAACAGTCTCTTCCCTTCTGTATGTGTGAACTGATTGTTCCTTTCCTAAGTGGAGCACTTGCATTTGTCTTTATTGAACTTCTCCAGTTTACCTCAGACCATTTCTCCAATTTGTCCAGATCATTTGAATTTTGACCCTGTCCTCCAAAGCAGTTGCATCCCTCCCAGTGTTTGGATCATTGCAAACTTAATAGCGTACTTTCATGCCAACATCTAAGTGTGATGGAGATATTGAACAGGCCGGTCCCAAAACAGACCCGCGGAACCCACTATTATAACTTTTCAGCAGATTGGAGCCATTAAACTACTGCTCTGAGTATGGTTATCACCATTATGCACCTACCTTCTTATACCCCATCTAAATTGTATTTGCCTAGTTTATCGATAAGATATCATGTTTGGACGATCAAAGGCCTCACTAAATCTAGGTATACACACCACCGCTCTCCCTTATCCACAAGACGCGCTTACCTGGTCAAACAAAGCAAGCATCTGTTGGACCGATGTTCTTACAAATCCATGCGGCTATTCGCCATCACACCACCTCCAAGTCGTCAGAATTCTTTAATTACGGCTCCCATTATCTTCCTGCACAGAAGAATAAACTGTCTGTAATATTCCTGGGTTTGATGTCCCTTTTTTAGATAAGGGCGTATATGCCCTTTCCAGTCTTTCTGAATCTCTCCTGTCCCCATGACTTCCAAAGATAATAGCTAGGCTTCAGATTTACCCCTCAGAACTCCTTGATATTCAGGATGCATTTCATCAGCCCTGGTTGACTTGGCAGCATCTGAGCTTCTAAGTTGATTCTTAACTTGCCTTTTATTCTATCTCTAAACTACCCCCTGCCATAAGCATCACTATTAGACATTCCTCAGACTCCAGGAAGCGAAACAAAGAAGTCATTAAGCACCGCCATTCCAGTTTCTTTACTTGTCTCCCTCCTCACTGAGCAGTGGCCTACCCTTCTGTCTTTCCTCTGCTCGCTCTAACCTTTTGATAAAAAGTCTTCTTGTTTCCTTTTTCCTAGCTATTTGAGCTCATTTTGGTGCCTGCCTTTCTAACTTGGCCCCTGATTCCTGTGTATTTGCTTACATTCATTGGTTGTAATCACCTAGTTTCCTTTTTTATAATGAGTCCTTTTTATTTGTTAGTCATCGCAAGATCTCGTGGTTAAGCAAGGTTGTCTTTTGCACATTGTTATCCCTTTCCTACCCACGGAATAGCTTGCTTTTTGGGCCCTTAATAGTGATCCCTTTGGAAAAATCCATCTCCTCAGTTGTTTTTCTCCCTCAGTCTGATCACCATGACCTTACTATACAGCTCTGAGCTACTAATCCGCCTTCCTGAAATCCATGGTCTCTATTTTCTGTTACTCTCCGTCTACCTTACCTGTAATTGCAAAACTCTATGATTTCATATGATCACTTTCACCCAAGCTTCCTTCTACTTTCAATTTCAATGAGTTCCTCCCTGTTTGTTAAAATTCAGGTCTAGAACAGCTTCCCCCAGTAGCTTTTCAACCTTCTGAATAAAATTGTCTGCAATGACAGTCCAGAAACTTATGTTGGATGTCCTGTTGCCCGTGGTGTTATTTTCCCAACATATATCCGGATAGCTGAAGTCGCCACTCACCAAATGGGCTTTGGAGATTTTGTTAGTGATTTAAAACAAGACTATCCACCTCTCCACCTGTTAGTGGCCTGTAGTAGACCTCCTAGCCGACATCACCCTTGTTTTTACCCGCCTTTTTTGTAACACAGAGACTCTCAACACTTCCGCTCCTATGTCATCCTCTCACCTCAGTCCAACTGTGTACATTTTTCATATATTGCAACACCTCGCCCTTTTTCCCGCTATCCTTCCTGAGATACCCATCCACACACACATTCCATCACGTGTATTATCCCACCAAAGTTCAGTGATGCACAATCTCATAGTTTATTTATTTATTAGCACTTCCAGTTCTTCCTGCTTATTACTCATACTTCTCGCATTTGTATATAGGCATCTAAGATACTGGTTTGATCTTGCCTCCCAGTTTTGCCCTGACCCTCCTTTCTCTCCGCCATTATAGCCCACGCTCCCTCTTGTTTCCGACCCATCTCCCAGGTCTTCATGTTCCCCACTTACCTGTGGGCTTTGCTCACCTGTCCCTGTCGAATCTAGTTTAAAGCCCTCCTCACTAGGTTAGATTAAAGACAAAGATTTCAAATGCAATGCCATCTTAAAACTTTAGGTGCAGTAAATTTTTTTTAAAAGTTAGAAAATAGGGAGGTTAAAGCTTCAATAGTAAAGTAAGCTCAACTGCTTACACTGTAAGCTCTTTAGGGCCTTGTGTACAGTGCCTAGCACAGTGGGGTTTCTCCCTGACTGGAATTTCCAAGCACTAGTCTGTTCTCCTGGTTAAATGTTAAGCTTAATATGTTTATGTACTAAAACGTATTCCATTAAACATATAAAAGGGCATAATGTGTCCACATTACTAAGGATTATTTATATGGGCATATAAAGGCTGAGAAACCAATCACTCAGGAGTCAAGAAATGCAGAGATAATGTTGAACATTCAATTTGAACTCTGCCTCCTTGTGCATATGCTTTAAAATTCAGTCAGTCATTCAACATGGGAGGCAGAAAAGGTAAGGCACTAAAGTGGGACTCGTAAGACCTGGGTCCTACTCGCAGCTGTGTCACTGGCTTGCTGAGTGACCTTGGGCCAGTCACATCCCCTCTTTGTCAATAAGTCTGCCTATATGTAAAATGGAAATAATCTTGATCTATTTATGAAAATGCTTTGAGATCTACAGATAAAAAGTGATATATACATATATATGTTATGGATTATTTTTAGCCCCCAAAATTAAAAGTTACACAGCTTCCAGAACTTGCAATTTCTTAGATTCAGAGCTTTTTGGCTTGACATCTCTTGAATGTAGAAATGTGGGTTCAGCACTCTACACCACTCTGCTTTTCAGTGTGACATATAACATTATCCTGCAGTATGCTTGTAGCAGGGCAGTCACCCCGCTCCAATCATAAAGGGTTTAAAAGCAGCTGAGGGAGGCTGGTTGGGTAGTCAGCCACAGGTGTGGTTGCACCCACTTAGGGTACAGCTGGCCCTGATAAAAGGGCAGGCTGAGAGAGGAGGCTGTTGCTCCAGCTGGGGAGCAGAGAAGACCAGGCTGTCTGGGAGAGCAAGCAGAGTACCTGAGACAGAGCAGGGCTGGGAAGGGCAGGTAGAGCTGAGGAGCTCTGTCCTGTTGAATTTCCAGGCTGAGGCCTTGCTAAAGGCCAGGGGAGGTACTAGAGCTGCAGGGAGGCAGCTGGGTTAGAAAGGCAGCAGGTCCAACCCTTGCCAGTGATGAGCGGCCATTTCAGACTGCAGTTTGAAGGGTGTAGATCAGTGGTCAGCAATTTTTCAGAAGTGGTGTGCCAAGTCTTCATTTATTCACTCTAATTTAAGGTTTCGCGTGCCAGTATTACATGTTAATGTTTTTAGAAGGTCTCTTTCTATAAGTCTATAGTATATAACTAAACTATTGTTGTATGTAAAGTAAATAAGGTTTTTAAAATGTTTAAGAAGCTTCATTTAAAATTAAATTAAAATGCAGAGCCCCCCAGACCGGTGGCCAGGACTCAGGCAGTGTGAGTGCCACTGAAAATCAGCTCGCGTGCCACCTTTGGCACACGTGCCACAGGTTGCCTACCCCTGGTCTAGATGATGACTGGCATAGTTACTGAGGCAATGTGGGTATAAGGGTTTGGGGTTCCCCTGGGAGGGGAGACCCAGAGTGTGGGGGCACTGCTGTGGGGCAGCACCCCAGCATAAGGGGCACCAAGGGCTAGGATTGACATGGGGCCAGAGGTGGTGGAGACAACAGGGCAGGTAACCGAGGAAGAGAAACTGGCCAGAGAAGGGTGCTCCTGAGCTCAATGAGCTAATGCCCAGACTGACCAGTAGGAGGTGCCGTGCCAGTGAGTTGGTGCTCTGCTACATATGGTGGAGAATGTGGGCATTTACAGTCCACTCTGATAAAAGGGGAACTGTGAGGCCTGGGCAGGGTGTGCCAATATAGGGGAAGGGGATGGATCCTGCCTACGTAGAGGATTTTTTTTTTTTTTTTTTTTTTTTTTGCAGAGGGCTCTTATGCCATCCCTGGCTGGACTCCAGCATCGGTGGCCCAGTGAAAGGGGACTGGTGAGCAGCGGGGAAGACCAGAAACTCTGCTACAGGTGAGCCAGGAGGGACAACGGGAGATCTATTGAGCCCTGCAGAAACACAGGGGGCAGCTGCTTGATGAACAGCTGGCCCTTGTAAGACTATTGAGGAAGGAATCCAGGAGAGACCACAGAGAGTGGTGGGAAAAGCCCTGTGCCAGGAGGCCAGTGGCAGAGTACTGGACTTGTTACCCCTGCAAGAGGCGTGGACATTTAAGGAGAGATTGTTCCTTTTGGGATGGGGGCAAATTACTTCACCGACAGTAGGGGAAAGGATAAGACCCTGGGAAGGCCTGCTGGGTGAGCAAACCCAGGGGATGATGAACATGTTGGGCCTATGGGCAAAGTGGACACCTGCAGTGGGAGTGCCCAGGCCCAAGGTGGAGGGTCCTCTTGAGCTCCAGCGAGAAGGGGGGACCCAAGACAGACTATAAGAGGCTCAAGCAAGCTGACGGGCAGGGAGTATGTTTTGGCTGCCACGGGCGGGGCCATATTAAGAGGCACTGTCCCCTCAGGGAAGGGTGGCCGAAGAAGGAGGTGCCTGGGGACCCAGAAAGGGCAAAGATGAATGTGATCAACACTAGAGTCATGGCGGTAGACCTGCCAGAGAGCCACCTGCATGAGGTGGCAGAAAAGGGGACTGAGACACAGGTTGTGAGAGAGCAGGCTATGACGGGAACCCAGGTCTGCGAGACAGCAGAGGCAGAGCTGGAGAAGGCGAACAAGGAGAAGGAAGATCTGGGCCTGCGGTTGAAGGAGAGTGAAGTGAAGAGAAGCGACTGCGATTGGCAGGACATCTCCACGTCACACAGGCTAGAGGACCGCCCCCATCCCCTGGGCGTGGGATGTTGAGGGGTGTGTGTGTGTAGCAGGGCGGTCATCCTGCTCCAGTCAAGTGTGGTTGTGCCTAATTAGGGCACAGGTGGCCCTGATAAAAGGACAGGTGGAGAGAGGAGACTCTTGCTCCAGCAGGGGAGCAGAGAGGACCAGGCTGTCTGGGAGAGCAAGCAGGGTACCTGAGACAGAGCAAGTGTACAGGACCTTTGGTCCAATGGGGAGCCTAACTCTCAGGGAAGAGCTGAAAGATCTTTGGCCCATTGAGACCCCATAAGACACGGATGCTGTTCTTGAGCTGAAGTTGTGAAGAATTTATGACCACAGGAAATACCCATGTGGGGTTTGAAGGACTAATCACCATCCAAAGCTTTTGTTGGAGTTAGGGAGTCATCTCTGGTCAGCTTATTAGCATACATGTAGGGGATTTTTATTGTTAATTTTTTCTGTAATGCTTTCACCTTAAGAATAAATGTGCTTGCTTAGAAAGAACTAAGTGTGGTTACTTAACTGTGGCAATTACACTATGTGCTGTCTCTGATCAGAGAAGTGATTCAGGCCTGCTTAGGAAATCTGTCTTTTGTTGCACAGTACAGTATGGGGACTGTTCAGCCTGGAAATGCCCTGGTCAGGAGGGACAGAGAAGCAGTCTCCACTTAAGAGAGGGGACATCTGAGGAGCCTAGAGCCTAACGTGAGTGCCCTTGTCGGACCATAGAGGAGTAATACAGGTGCAGTTGCCTTGAAATGTGACATTCAGGTCAATTTAATAATAAACTATGCACACATGATATTCCATTTTCAATTCTTATAACTTTTAGACAGCTGAATATTTCCCTCTAGCCTAGCTTATTCCTTAAAGATGTATAAAACAAGCCAATTTGATGTTTTTACCATGAGCTGTTGAATTAACCTTGCACAAGAATTTGGACAGACACATATGGAAAAGGGAGTATTTTCTGCACATTAGTTTGTTTTGTTTTATAATTAAACATCAATTTTGCTCAAAACTTCTGAAAAAAAAAATCACTTCTAAACTGGAAAGCATAGAAAATCCCCCTCACCAACCAAGTCATGAATTAGTCTGACAAAATTAGGAGCAATTGAAAAAAAAAGAGGAAGATGAGAAAATAAGCAATGTCAAACTTAATTATAGATACACTATACTCACTACAATTTAGAACATTATAATATTGTATGAGTGAAATCCTAGGCCCACTGAAGTCAGTAACAGTTTTACCATTGACTTCAGTGGGGCCAAAATGTCACCCTTTATCCACGAAGGAAAACATAAATAAAGCAATTCAGTTAAGACTATTAACATTAGGAGTAAAAGAGAAATTGGACATCTTTTCTGAGGCAAATGTTCTCCCTCCCACCTCCACTTAGAGTTTAAGTGCATAACTGTGCCTCATAATAATCTTTAAAGCATACTTTATGATTATGACTTCCTATTTCAGAGAGAAAATTAAATCTAGCCATGACACCTCCAAACTTTGAGTAATAACTCTGCATGATATGGAATGAGTATTGTGTGGGAAAGTTTCGCACACACTGTACATTATTTAGAATAATATATGGCAGAAATTAAGTTGGCTGATTATAAAAAATAATTCTGAAACTCTTAAAAATCTTGATACACTTGGAAGTAAAAACAAAATAGATTTTAGCTATGAGGATGCTGCCAATGGAACAAAAATAAAAAACAAATCTTGCACATGCATAAGGAGGTTGTCATGTTATGTGTAAACATGTGGTCAGATACATCCTTCAGCAGAATGTGGTCACCTGCCATGAATTATGCAAGCTCATGCACACGGTCAATACAGCATATACAGCAGATTTCACAACGCCATGCACACAACAATGGTGAACTAGATAATCCTACCACAAAGTGTGCAGGCGCTCTCCCCCACCCCGTGAGCCACTGACAGTTCTGGAGCTGTTGCTGTGGAGCTTGGTTACCCATTTTCATGACATGGACGGTGTCCTTTGGAGAATCTTGCTCCTGTGGCCATAAGTATTCTTATTTTTATAATATTTTAATCAGGTCTGTTACTAAATGTAAAGCAGAGTTGGGCAGGAAGTTTTTAGACATAGGATTTGTAATAATGGAATGTCATTTCATATCATATCAGTTACAGTGTCCTTATAGTAATAATTCTGTCAATATCACAGTGGTAAAGAAAATAAACAAGTGAATGTTATTGGAACTTTCAGGCCCAGAACACTTCCTGCTAGGCTATGGTGCTCCACAGAGAGAGAAGATCAGAAGCGCCTAGGAGATACAATGAAATTCCAGGCTCTCAAGGAACCTGAAGCTGACTGTCCATATTTCAGTTGACAAATGGACCATTGTGAATTCTGAAGAAGCAAATGTATTATAATATATTTAATATATAAATCAGTCTATTTTATAGAATATTTACAAATTATTAATTTTCATGTAATATAAAAATTACTTATTTGTATATAGTACATTTTATTCTGAAGAATCCCAAAGTGCTTTACACTATACAAAAATTACTTCACCGCTAAATTGGAGTGTAACTGCACACTGCAGTTTAGGATAGGATGTGAAGAATAATATTATATCCAATTAAAACTGAGGGGGAACTGTATGTAGGCAGAGCTGTTACCAGATTTAGGACTTGGCCTGGCCTTGGCCTAGGGTTAGCACTTGTACTCTTGTAAACAAATCTTAAATATCTCAGTGTAAAGTCTCATTTGTAAAATTTCATCTCTAGTAGTAGCTCCACTAAGATTATTCTGAAGATAAATATATGACTCATTCTTAACCTGAGCTGCACAATACCGATAACTTCAGTGGGAATCTAGAGTATTCTGCCCTCTTCTTGTAGTGTATCAAAAGAATTGACTATTATATTCTGTGATCTAAAAAAAGGGCATGGCTTTCAGCAGTCAAATTAAAAAAATAAAAGTGAACCAGGGCAAATGAGACTCAAAGAATTTAAACCAGATCATGTTGTTGTATTGGCTTATATGACTGCTTTATTATTTTATCTGGCAATTGTACATACACATTATCTGTACAATACTGACATAGTGAATCATTTGTTTCTAAACATAAAACTGAAAAAAAAAATTTACTACTCTCAGTTTATCCAGTGACCACTTGTGTGTCTTTATTATATAAATATACCTAGAAAGTGAAAACTCAGTTTTGTTCAGTGTGATTTACCATCTTTTTGTAGAAAATGTGATGATGAGGAATCTAATTTTATACACAAGGGAATATTTTCAAAATGCTGGTGGGGTTTTTACCACATGTATCCCTAGGTTAAACCTGTTTCAACTCTCAAACTTCTCCTCACACAAGCAAAGATGTGGCTAGACTGGGAAAAAACAGAAGTTAGTTTGGTTTTGACTAGTTATATGAATTAATAGTTACCTTTTTTAGTTCTGAGAGATCTTTTTATTTAAAATGTTCATATTTAATGTAAAAGAATGAGTTAAGTTTATTAAAAAGGAAGCATTCAGAAAAAATCAAAATCACTGCTATTTACAAAAGTTCAGTCTTTAACAGTTTTGTTGCATTAGTGTAATTTTATAGGCAGGGTAAGTTAACAGATATTATTTCAACATTTGCACCCTGAAATTGGAGGTTTGTGTATTGTCTTTGAAGACTGCTTATGAACAGTGTCCCCCCACCATCATAGATGCAATTGGTGTTCCGCTCTATGGCAGGTTTCATCTGCATTTAGGGCTTGAGCCTGCTCCGCTGAAGTTAATTGGAGTTTTGGCATTGACTTCAATGAAAGCAGGATAAAGTTCATATTACATAGTAAGGTTTTTTAAATATTTATTTTTGTGGGCATATCACAACCATTTTTGAAACTGCCCACTGTTTTATTTACCAGGATCCCACCTCCATGTCAGGATGTGGTTATGAATTTCTGACATCTATCTGTTAAACTGCTGGGCAGAGTACTTATGAGTCAGACAAGTAAATCATATGTCTGGGAACTGTAAGCATAAAAGATCAGTATAGGGCCATTACTTTATATTCAGGATTCACATAGCACAACACAGTATCCATTAAAAATCAACTTCTAATGTTGCTACAAGTTCAATGTTCTCATGTAGAGTTTTTTTTTTTTTTGTAACTGTATTCAAATTACTGCAACTGTTACTGATGTTAGCAACACTCCACTTACCTCATCAGGGTTGGCATTAAAGGTGAGACTGCCCTCATCCAGCTGCATATACAATCTTCTAAAAGAAAAACCTAGAGGTGGATTTTTATTGTATATAGAGCAGTGTCCCCAAGTGGATTTGCACAACCTACCAAAATAAGAATAAATCTAGTATGAAAATACTTGGCATATTGAACAATTGGGAAAAAAAATATTGAGTAGCTGCTAATTAATTGACAATCAGTCATCTTATGCACTAAATGAGGCAAGGCCCTGTGAAAAGTTATATGGGATCATGTAATTAATGACAGTATCCTAATCCAAATGCACAAGGGAGCTGAACAAAGACTGCACAGATTATGTTAATTCTGGCATTTCCTAACTTTTGAGTGCTTGACTTTACAACCTAAATAACATTCTTAATGTTTTGCATGTAATTGTACAATATATCTCAATGGGAAAAACAGAAGAGGATTCAACTATATAGTGTACACTGCAGTGCTCATTTCTTTTCTCCTTCCTTTAATCTTTATGCTACAAGATGTATACACTTTTATTGTAAGGGAATATCTGTGCCTAGTCTAAGATTTCTATGGAACCAGGACAAGACAACAGTAATTCCTAGTCACTAATGGACTTCATTTTAGGCCATGTGAGGGGGCTTGCAAGTTTTGGTATTTATATATTTACACAGCATCACTGGGTGCTAGGAGTGCATCACTGCACCTTTTCATTGTAAAGTGTGAAATTCCCAGATGTTTAATTCTTGTGTCCAGGAGTGGTGGTGGTTGTTGGTCCCTTACTTCTTCCTGGCCAGAGGAAGATAAGATGGCACACTGTTTTTAACAGCTAAAACAAGTTTTAAAAACACACACAATACAAAACAAATGAAACCCAGAATGGAAAGGAAAAGTAGAAGGAGCTCATTGGCTGAAGAAAAGTAGAATGGACCATGGCACTATAAACCTGATCCCTAGCCTCTAGAAGCTCAGTCCAGGTCAGGACTCAGTACTGGCCAGAGGCTGCTTGCAGTTTCAACTAGATGTTCATTTAATTTGAAACTGGATCTTATGAAAGGAGACTTATCTGAATGTTGCAAATCAATTTTCATAGAGTTTTACATTTAAAGTTCTCTATTTTTGATGGAGACAATGGATTCCTGACTTTTCTTCTCCTTACTGACTAAAAAAGTCTACAATCCACATCATCTTTACTGCCACTGCAGTATGACACTTCTGCTTTACCGCATTAATCCTCTCTCTGTTAGTGCTTTTCCGTTTAGATTATATATGCTGGACTTAGACCCACTGTTACATTCTGTACAACAAAGGTTAACATTTATATTGCCAGGCACCTAGTGGGCAATGAAAAGCACTTGTGGAGACACTAGTGTGCTAGAAGGCTTGTCTTCATTTCACTGCTAACGTGAGCATAGATAACTCAAGCTAACTCCTTTCTAGCTTGAGTGAGAATGACAACACTGCAAACAACACTTTAGCAGCACACTCTAGCTGAGTTACCTCTACATTATCAACTCCAGCATAGCAATCACTTGAGCTTCAACCCACACCTGTTGATGTGCCAGCTAACTCAAATTTAAAGTACCACTGAACTTGAACTATAATATTTTGCGTGTGCAGGAGGGGGGGGAGCAACCCTTGATTTACACTGCAGTGAAGACAAGCCATTAGTCTTCTTTCCAGAAGTGATATCACAAACAACAGAATGTTTATAATTTTCACACAGATCTGGACTCGCACTTGGCTCAGACTTTCCCCCCGTCAAGTCTGAATTGACTTAGGTAATATTTGTTTGCAACAAGACAAATAGGAAATCCTTAAAATGTATAAAGCAGTTCATTAGCATGAGTTAAACAGTAACTTTTCACATCTGAAACATTGTTTAAAAGAGTAAACAGTGTGACAACCCACAATCAATCTAGTAATCCTCTTTATTCCATGCAGGTGACCTCACATTAACTTACCCTTGCCAGAGCAGCTCATCATTAGCAAGATCCTGCCAGACACAAGAAGCCAGGCAGAGGTCAGTTGCATTCAGATACGACAAAATGGTAAAACTAAGCTCAGGGGGCAGCATTTCCAGGTTAATGAATCCTTCTTGTTCTTTAGATTTTCTTGTTTTCAACAGATGGTAGATGTCAATTCCTCCTTGGGCTTGTTTACGATGGTTTGTGTTTGAAATGCTGTTAGTAGCTAATCTTCTACCAGGGTCTCTGGTGAGATAGCCTTGCCCACTGTATCCTTGGTGTTGCAGCTGCTGGTTCCTAGCCACTCTCCACAGCCCCTGACCCATCTGCGAGCCTGCGGGTCATAAAATCCAAAGGAAAGGTTATTTATTAAAAAATGTCAGTGGGCATTTTTACAGCTGCTAAGGAAATTAGCTTATAAATTTACAGTTGCATTGGCAATTGATGAAAAGTTTTGGGAAATAGCTAGTAGGTAGTGAAAAGCTGAATAAAAACAAAGGTAGAACTGACTTTCAAATAGTAAGAGAAGAATAATCTTGTCAATTATTATGCTATATTTTTATCCTCTGTCCCCAGTAAAATGAACAGATATAGAGAACAAAAAAAGTCAATAAAAACTTAAAAAATAAAATTTGCCAAACATTATTGATGCTCTGGACAGAATTACAAAATTCAGAGCCTGATTCTGTAAATAATACTAAGCACAATACTAAGTAAGTCGCTCCATTCAAGTCAACAGGACTTACAAGAGGGATCACGATGTTTGGGACTAGTGTTTTCAGAATTATTTGTAAAATTAACTCAAATGGCCTGTCTGGAAATAATGTAATGCAGACTGAGACTATAATCAAGAGGTAATGATAAATGGCACGTGGGCAGGGCTGGTGCAACCATTTAGACGGACTAGGCAATTGCCTAGGGCGCCAAGATTTGGGGGCGCCAAAGCAGCCTCCAATTTGGTTGAGCGGCCCGCTGCTGCTGGGATGGAGGGGGATTCTGAGCTGCCGGCAGCAGCGGGCAGCCCAGGGTGTCCCCTAGGTCAGCACACCAGCAGCCAGCAGCCCAGGGGTTCCTGTGGGTCAGCGCGCCGGCTGCTGGCAGCCCAGGGGTTCCACTGCGCAGTTGCTGCTTCACTTCTCCCCCCTCCCAGACCTGTGGCGCCAATCAACTGTTTGGCACCGCAAGCCTGGGAGGAGAATTAGAGCAGGACAGCGTGCTCGGGGAGGACGTGGAGCAGAGGTGAGCTGGAGTGGGCAGGTACCGCAGGGCTCCTCGGTCCAGTGGGTGGGGAGCTGCTGCGGGGTGCAGGGAGCTGCCACGGGGGCAGGGAGCACACTTCAGGGCAGGGGGTGGGGCAGGGAACTGCTACAGGGCTGTGGG
The DNA here is from genome assembly GCF_003597395.2 of Chelonoidis abingdonii. Lineage (NCBI taxonomy): Eukaryota > Metazoa > Chordata > Testudines > Testudinidae > Chelonoidis > Chelonoidis abingdonii. The sequence continues at coordinate 75,434,958 of NC_133773.1, forward strand.
GGCGCAAGGTGGAAGTTTCGCCTAGGGCACGAAACTTCCTTGCACCGGCCCTGCATGTGGGGTAGTATGTAATAAAGGCAGGGATTGGTATTAAGATAAAACCTAACAACTTTGGAATTGATTCTAATTTAGGAAGATTTGCAATTATTGGCGAAGACAAAGAAATAATACAAAGATCCTCTACTATTTATTTATTTAGACAAAATGCTTCAAAAACAGAAGGTGGATTCATCTTTAACTCTCATAGTTATAGACACAAAAACTTAATTACAGATTACAACTTAGCCCAAGAACTGCATTTTTTATAGAAATGCCAAATATTATCAGATGTGATTAAAATCAAGTGCTGACAACTCTGCAACATATATTTGTAATGTGATATGTCTATAAAAAGACTAGTCTTGAACTGCATTTAAAGAAGCATTGCTACACAAATTAGGGAGGTAATAGTTCTTCTCAGTGTAGCTCAGGTGTGACTGCACCTGGATTCGTGTGCTTGATTCTGGGCATTCTATTTAAAATATATTGAATGGAAGTGAGTTCACAGAAAAACAATTATCAGATGGCTAGGCTAGAGAGTCCTAAGAAACCTAGAAGAGCTAATCAATGTGAAAGAACTAAGGAATGATTAAGATGAGAAACATAGTAAAGATCTACAAATATCTGAAGGATGTATTCACCATGGATAGTGAAATTATTTGATGATGATGAAAGGGGGTATAGCTAGAAGTAATGGGATGAAGCTAAGAAAAATGTAGGCTGAATTTTTAGAAACATCCTGACCGTAAAATCTTTTATGACGTGGAACAGTTTTCCAAGAAAGTGATAGAAACCCTTTTGCTTACAAAACTTAAAAATCAGACTGGGCTGAACGCTAGAAAATGTCATTTTCTGTTTTCCTTCGGTCTCCTAGCTAACACAAGTTGTTGTTGTTTTTTTTTTTTTTAAAAGGTTGCAATTTATTCTTCTATGGCAAATTTTAAATATCATGAGATTTAGAAAGGGTGGCTTGAGGAATTCATTTTTTAAATGTGGAATTTATGTTCCAGTGCTAAAGAGAATCTTAATCACAACACAAGACATTGGTCAAAAGGCATCCAGGTCTTTCTTTTTATCACAACCAAAGTTGTACTAGGCTGTGCCCTCTTTTAACCAGCATCTCAGATGTACAGCACCTGTGTATGTGATGTCTTTTCTTACTTATTGCTAGTTAGTTATGTTGTAGAGTATAGTAAATGCAGCAGATTCTGAAATTTAATTCTGGAACCTTCTAAACTAGACACAAATCTCAATGACAAATATTTCAGTAATAACTTGTATTTAAGCAAAGGGACAAGGGAAGTAGTGACTCACAAAGCAGGCCACACTTGAAGTCACAATCCAAGCAAAGGAACGTTCTTTGAATTCTAATATGTTTTAGAACTATACAGTGAAACAGTCTTATTTTTATACCCCTGCTATGATAGCAGAACATAAATTAATGAGCTTACCAAAAAAACCCAAACCAAAAGCAAACAAACAAAAAAACAAGACACATCTGAACTGACTTGTGCATTTGGACACGGGTCTAGTAAGAGCTCACATGCATGCTGTTGTTATTAATATTCGGGTAGCACCTGGAAATCAGAATCAGGGATCTATTATATTAAGGGCAGACATATGATGTAATGGCTCCAAAGAGCTTAAAAATGTATCTAGTAGGAAACTAACAAAAAGGTGGAGGGAGAATAAGGTTAATGGTCACAAAACCAAAACATTAAATTGTTTTAGAAGTTTGCAAAAGTGGGATATTCAAACTACTTTGGTTTTTATTTCTGCCTGTTTCTACTTTTTGAACTCTTGAATGGTTTCTACTTCTACTGGAACATCTGTTTGGATTTTTTTTTCTGTTTTAAACCTCCCATTTTACATAAACACCTCTCTCTTATATATATATATATATATATATATACACGTCTTAATGGGGAGTGGGTGCTTTTAGAAGGCTAAAAAACACTGATGGAGGGAAGGGAAAGATCATCCCTGCTTCAAAGAACTACAGTTCAGAAGATATTCTCAGAGGACACCGTCACTGCATATATACACTGGTGAGGATATATTAGACTCTACAAGAGGCTATTAGACTTTGATGGGCTTAAGACTTAAATTTAACATTACTGTTTATCTGTTAGCATAGTAATCTATTCACTCACAAAGACATCAGAAGTTCTGAACATAAAAAGCTTCCATCATTTGCATCTACAATTTTTGCAAGTTATTTACTTGCTGCCAATGCTCAAATTTCAGCCATCCTCAGCCCCTTGTGTAGTCTCCCACCGGTCCAGAAACAAACCAGTTTTCTAAGGCTTGTACACGTACAGTGCCTAGCACAAGGGGACCCCTAATCTCAGTTGGCGTATCTAGGCACTACTATAATACAAACAGCAGCAGCAATGCCGTATAGAGATTAATGGAAACAGTTAATGCCTCTTAGGATCAATCCTTCCCTCTCCTTTGTGGCCACAAAACAAATGGAGTTCCACTAGACTGCAGCAGCAGGAGAGGAAACATGGTTCTGATAGCCTACAAGACACCACAGAGCTCAGCTCTAGAGCCTCTGCGAATTAAATATTAATTAAATCACAGGACAGGAAACAGCAGAGTTGGTGAATCTGCCACTGTACAGAGCCACCAGTTATTCTTCACCATGAAATAAATAGCCACTGAGCAACTTCACCCCTCAGGATGCCCTCCATCCCAGAGCAGCTCTGTAACACAACTGTCTAGGTTATGTGCTGGGACCAGGATTTAGGCCTTAAGCAGTTGTTACCTCTTGTTTCAATTTGCCTCCAGAGTGAGGAAGATATATTTACAAGTATATTCTCTCCACATTCAGAAGGTTCTTATTACAAGGTTAAGGACTAAAAACTTGCTTTTTTTAAATGAAATGTAAATTCTCCAGAAAGTCCTGGATAAGCCCCTTCCCACCAACCCACTTATTTCCTGGTCATTTAAAAATATCGATATGCACTGAGTTGGGCACTTTTTTTCCCCATGGTTGCAATTATATTTGTGTTAGACATTTTTAAAAAGGAAAAATTCAAAAGTATATCTTCCAAATGTGATCATTACTTGCTAATGAATTAGGCTGAAGCTGCTAACAACCTTGAGGGTTTGGTTTTTTCTTTTTTTTTTTTTAAGCTTAGGTGTTCCTCTCAAGAAAGGTAGGAATTAAATTGCTTGTTTTCTCATATACGTGCAATAGATTGTGTCACTTTATACATGCTGTGATTAAGCACTTTTAAAACAGGTGCTTAATATTTTACAATAGGATTAGTTGATTATGTGCTGGTTTAATCTGTTGTTCAGTCTAGTAAAACTCGGTAAATAGATAGCCATGTTGTAGATTTGAGAGAGTAGTAGCAGATCAAGGAAGGGAAAACTTTTCATATTATTGAATTGAGAAATACACATTTTGCTGTTCTAGTTATGTGAAGAAACAAATTAGATTTACTTGGTTAAGAAGCTTTTATGTGGAAATATTGAACTGCTTAGAATTTTTCAGAATCAGGAAAATTTAAAATCTAGCTGTTTTCTGAATTTTATTTCTGGAATTAGTTTGATTACAAATCTTCACTTTCTAACTTGCAAACAGCAATTACCTATGACTGTCTTTTATCATTAAGGTTTTTAAGAAGTAAACGGTGAAGGGTTGGAAAGGCAAGTATTTAATACAACTGAAAAACAAATCTCATTCAGTTTTTAATTATGTTTAAAATCTGTCTAAGAAAAGTGAAGCTGCGTCTTCAAATCCACGAGACTTCTCTCTCGCTGCTATTTGTGCATTTGTCTTTGAATCAGTTATGTGACCCAAAACCTGGTGGAGCCCTTCCTGTAAATGTTGATGACCCTGTCAGTTTTAGAAGAACAAATCTGTGCTGAATGTTCATAGCATCAATTTCAGGTCTTTCCTAGATTGGTCCTTTTGCTAGAGAACTTTTTTTTTTAATTTGATATAGTGATATTTATAGTTCATAGAAACAACTTGTTAAAATAGTGGAAAGAAAAATTGAATTAATGGCAGTGGCTGTAAATGAATTATATTTCAGTTTAAATATACATTTGAAAACACATTACTGTTACTCTTGATTTTCATGTGCAGTGATGGAAATGCTACTCAGCTAATGAGCTGTTCAACATGTTTTATCTTTATTGTTCATTGTGTGACCCCTGCTCTGAAAACAGAATTATTGTTTGTTTGTTTTTCCATGGGCTTTTCTATGGTGCTAATCGCTATGGTATATAACTGCTTCACACACAAATAATTTATATTCAGAACAGGCCCATGATGTGAGGGGGATGATATTCTCCTCCTTTTACAAATGGGGAACTGATGCACAGAGAGACTAAAGTCAAAAGTAGCCACTAATGCTGGACACCCAATCTGAGACAGATAGAACCTGAGTTTTCAGTGTACTTATACCATTATATAGATTTCATATATTTATCCACAGTTTCCAGTGAGTGAATTAAAGGGGACAAATTAATGTTGCACAGGCATCTCATATTTGAATGAGTGTTTGACTTTGCCACCTTAATAATGTTCTTTTACTGTAGGGGATCTTTTATATAATTTCCTAGGTTTTTTTTTTAAAAAAAGCAAATTTAAGATATAGAAATGTAATTAGGTGCTGTCATATTTTCATCTACATGGTCATCAGCTAGAATCTTTAGCCATTCTGCAGTGCTCAAACCACTGAGCTATCCTTCCCACTGAAAAGTGTGAGGAGAATCCAACAAATGAAGATTGCTAACTCAAGCTGTCACTTTTTCCAGTATTATAAGACATTGAAAGACCATTTTTTCCCTGGGTCAGAGTATTCCACAGAGGTTTACAAGTGAGAAATAAAGAGCATTATCAGAAATAGGGCACAGAATGATCACGCCTGCTGAATTATCAAGTGGACTTTACACCACCAGGCAAACAACCAAGGTTTTTTTATACTAGCTTCTGATCCTCTGCAAAATGGATTATCTGTCTATAGGCAGTACTTGTTCATAATGGTTGCAGGTGATTAAAGCCTTTCCTTTAGCTGTAAATAAAACATGGAAAAGCAGCTACACTGCGTTTTTATACACAAATGCCAGTCAACATTTTCTTAGTGCTCCTGGTAATCTTTTCACCTCAGAAATCAGACCACAAACACTTCTAATCAATTTCATGTTAGAGAGTAAGTATGGCTAATATCCAGTAGTATGACAGAATATTCTTTGTGAAATACTCCCATACTTTTATGGAAAGATATCAAAGGTGAAATCTGTTTAAAAATCAAAATCCTTCATTATTTTATCATTCCTAAAATGAGTAAGATTTTAAAGGACAATAGGTATTTTAAGTTAAATACAAAATGAGCAGATTTCACAGAGGGAGACATACTTTAACGAGCTAAGCACTGATCAGCATAAAGCCATAAAATGTAATACATTTGTAACTAAGAGCTTATTTGCCATTTGTTAGATCTGATGTCTTATTTTCTCCATCAAGCAATTATTTTCAGTTATGCAGTAACCAAGATGAACACTTTAGAAACTCACTATTACAACACGATGGGTAAACCCATTTCTGGGCATAAAACCATCTGAGGGAAGGAGTAAATAAGAGTCAATATAATTGTAGTCTATAAAATAGTAGCCAGTTTAATTTTCTACTTGAAAGTCTCTCTCTTCAATGTTTAAACCAAAATAAATCATTTGGGTATATTTCCAAGACCTCAAAATTGTATAGTCCTCCCTTTTGAGACGCTGATGAATTGGCCTACCCTTGTGAGTAGAGGAAAGCCACTAACATTTATTTATACATTCACTATCCTATCTACCTTTTTCTTTACAGAACCTATCACAAGCAGGCCCCAATCCTGGACATGGCTTCTATGTGCTACATTATGGTAAGTATTACATTGCTGGTGTGTGCTGCAGAATACTAAAAAGTCAAATCATGGTCTTATTGATAGAAATGCCATGCTGTCTGAACTGTGTGAAACTGGAAAGATATATCCTTCAATGCTACTGGCCTGTACTCACATCAGTGACTGTTTTGGTTCAAGATAAATGCCAGTTCTTTAGCAGAAATTGAAAATCCCACCACTTGGTGAGCACAAGGGCTAGTGCACTGTGCACCTTCCTTTCCAGTCCTGTACGCAGGCCATAAAGCATTATTAGTATTACTACAGAATGTGGATGTCTGGAAGCCAGAAGTGCATTTAATAAAGAGTTTTTAAAAAGTTTTTCAAATGACTATTTTAGTTACTTAAAAGATTATTCCGTTTCCTCATGTCCATGATTGTCGGAGCCGTCACTATCTCCATGGGAAATTCGAAGTGCCAACAGCATCCCCTTTCCCTCGCTGGAGACCCCAAGTAGCCCTCACTCTAGGTTACACGTCACACACACACACGCTGCTCAGAGCAATTCGGAATCATCATCAGCCTGTTGTATCGTCACCTATCTCGCCCCCCGCCCCCAATAAAGCACCCGCCCATGGACAACAAAGGAATAAAAACCATCACCCCCCCCCCCACCCCCCGCAGCGCCCTAGGGAAGAAAAAGAGGTGGAGGAATTACTCGCCCATGGGCAGTGAAAGGGGGGGGTGTGTGTGTCTGTGTGCGCGCGCGCGCACACTGGGAAGGAGCAGGCAGGCGCGGGCACTGAATGCGCGGCGCGCAGCAGGCAGGAGTCGGCCGAGCAGAGGCTCAGCGGTCTCCGAGCAGCTTTAGGGTAACGCTGCTCCCAGCGCCAGCCTCTGGCTCTCACATAGACCCAACCGGGCAGGGAAAGTCCCGCCCCTGAGCCGGATTGGCCCTCTCAGACAGCCCCACCCTAGCGCTGACCTCTGATTGGCCGCAGGGCCCATCACTCCGCATTGACCCACGGACCAAGTTCGGGGGTCTCTCGTACCTCTCCAAGCTCCGATCCCAACCGCCGCCGCGACGAGCCAAGTCGGTGCGTGAGCCTCGCCGGCTGGGAACGAACTCAGGCAGCACCGGGCAGGGGGAGGGAGGGAAAGGCGATGAGAGCCTCTGCGCCGCCGTCGCTGCCACCGCCCCCTTCTCGCTCCTGAGTTTTGACGTTTGCTGTTGTTGCTGGAAGTGACGTAAGCGCCGCGAGACTTCCCGGAAGCGGAAACTGCTGTCATATTTGTGTGCGCAGATTCTGCACGAGCTGAGTCTGGCCAGTGCCCAAGGCTAAGTAATCGTCCCTGTCCCGCCCGCAAGTGGGAGTCGTCTGGCAGCAGGGGTTCGCTGTGGGGTTGACCCGAGCACTCTATGGCAGGTAGGCGGTGGAGAGCGAGCGATGAATCTGCTGATGCGAATCGGGAGACGAGGTGGGGGGCGGTTCCCGCGGCTGGGCTTGAATTGCCGGTAAAATACAAACTGCCGCCGGGAGCCCCAGGTGGGTGCGGGCGCTGAGTATAGGCCAGCGGAGAATCACTGTGGGGGAATCCTAGGAAAAAAGTGGGGGTTGGTCCAAGAAAGGGGGTGGGGGGTTTCTCTGCGACCCCCTCGCTTCCGCCTTCCTAATCCTGCCCGCCCCCCCGGTCCGCGTCCTTTTCCGTCTTTGCCCCTCCCCCCATACCGAGACTCATCGGGGGTGCGACGTTTTCTGTGCATCTTCCTTGGGGGGGTGGGGGGGTGCCGAGTCTCTTTCCCCCGCGGAGGCCCAGGCCGGGCCCCGGATTTCTACTTGATCCCCTGTAAAGTGGCCCAGAGTGAGAGAGAGGCTGAGCACTTCCGTTGTGCTTCTCTCCAGCTGCAAAGCACCGGCCTGGAGGCCCTGCTTCTCCCAGACTTACATCAGTTCCTCCGGAGCGGGACACTACCCGAGCCCGGGGTCACTGCAGCTTCCAGAGGACTTGCAAGGCAGAAAAAGGGCAACACATGCGCCTTGCCCCCCTTTGCTTTGCTGAGTCTCCTGTGGGGAAAACAGACTCCTGGGCTGCTGACCATTTTGAGAGGTCTCTGGTCACAACCGCCTGGGTGCTTCTGCCAGATAGTGAAATAAGAGAGTGTTATAATTAGCATCCTATCAAATTCAGGGGCCATTTTTGTCAATTTTACAGTCATAGGATTAAAAAAGTTGTAAAGTTCATGATTTCAGCTGTTTAAATCTGAAATGTCAGTGTTGTAATTTCAGGGGTCCTGACCCATAAAGGAGTTGTGAAGGGGGTTACAGGGTTTTGTGGGGAGGGGGTTGTGATACCGTTACCATTACTTCTGTACTGCTGTGGTCCTGCTTTCAGAGCTGGGCAGCTGGAGAGTGGCAGCGGCTGGCTGGGAACCCAGCTCTGAAGGCAGCGCTGTCGCCAGCAGCAGTGCAGAAGGAAGGATGGCTGGGTATAGTATTGCCACCCTTACTTCTGCGCTGCTGCTGGTAGGGCACTGGCTTTAGATCTGGGTGCCCGGCCAACAGCTGATGCCGCTCTCCAGCCGCCTAGATCTGAAGGCAGTGCAGAAGTAAGGGTGACAATACTGCGATCCCCCTAAAATAGTCTTGTGACCCCCCGCAACTCCCTTTTGGGTCAGGATACCCAATTTAAGAAATGTTGATCTCCCCTGTGAAATCTGCATAGTGTAGGGTAAAAGCACAAAAAAGACTAGACTTCATGGGGGAAGACCATATTTCATGGTCCCTGATGCCTTTTTCATGGCTGTGGATTTGGTAGGGCTCTAGTTATAATCATCTCACCTGTACCTCAAAGCTAAGGATAGCAATTTAATGCTGCTACTTGCCATTGTTATAAATCAGTAGAACTGTTCCAGTTTCTGCTTCATCACATAAATGATTATTTCAAACGACATGGGATGAGACAATCATAGGCAGTTTGTTACTGTTCATAGTTGATTAATAACTTATTATCTTGTACAATAACAATATGTAACCACTGTGTAATGCACAACTTTGTGTGTTGATCTCAAGTTCAAATGTTTATGGATCTATTGCTGTGTATATAGTCTGTGGCAGAGAATGATCATTTTTCCTATCCCTGCAAAAGGAAATGTTTTATTGGAAGCTAATGCCCTCAGTATTTAAATGGTGCAAAAATGGGAAGTAGGGTGAGAAAAATGGAAGGGCTAGAAAGAGCCACACTGACTGAATGCCACTGCTATTCTTCTGTTACAGATATTGGAAGGAAGTTTACATATTTCTTCAGTAGGTGGGGATATTGTATTGATGTCACCTAGGTACTTTGTGGTTTAAAAACTACAGGTACTGTGTTTCCTGTAGGATTTTACAGCGGGAATTCCAATGTGCATTAGTTATCCCACAGTTAAAAAACCACCTTTTTTTGCAATTAAGACATTGCCTGAGTGTGAAAACAGCAGCTGGCTTCTTCCTCTGTTGGAGGTGTAATTCTTCAATGGGAACTCTGTTAGTCATATTGAATAGGTCTCTCCGCTTTGTCTTTTTGATCTTAAGAACCGTTTTTTGTACAAACAGGCAGTATTGATATTCCATGTAAAATGGACCCTATATAAACACAAGGAATTTCCATTAAAATGTAGGGGTGTCATGTGTTTAAGGGATCTTTTGGCTACTTATTCCATTATTTTAATGGGCTCTACAGCTTCCCGTAAATGTCTAAAACTCTGCTAGTATAACTTGTTTTCAACACTTTTTTTCACGTTCTGTAGTTCCAATGTGGAAATGGCAGTGGGAAACTGTCATCTTGTTAACTTAAATGATACTCTCAAAACAAAATTATGATTGTACCCCACATTGTAGATTAGAACCTCCATTTTTTATATGACTCTACCTTGTGTTATGTAAGAGCTAGTTTAAACTGGTGTACATATAGCCTGGTTGTAATGTATTGCAAGAGAAGGAGGAGTTGAAGCTCTTCCCAAGATGAAAAAACACTTAATCAGACATCCCGCTTGTTCCCAAGGTCTGACTTGCTCCTGAATCAATTGGCTCCATCTCTCCTCTGAAACAAAGGGGACTGTTCATGTGAAATCAGCATGGCTGGGACATTGGGACCTCACAGCGGGACTCATGATGAAAACTACTTATATGCATGAGGGCTTGTGTGCAAAAGGGAGACTATTGCTAAGAAGAGGAGATTGAGCAGGAGGAGATGGGTCAGGAGGATCTGAAGGACAATCACTGAGACCAAAAAGACTCATAGGAAAGATGAAGAAACTGAGCGAGGCTCACGCGTGCAGCTGTTTGTTGTTTTTGCTTAGATCTGTAACTAGTGTGCTTGCCTGTAAGTAAAGTGAGTAGTTAAGTTCCGATGCAAAGTCGGGTTACTTGTTTTAACTGTCTTGTCATCCCTGAGGGTTAAATTGTAAATCAGATACCCATGAGAGTGGAGCTCTGGGGTCAGCATAATAAAGCTATCAGGGGGGCTTGTGGTGTCAGTACTGGTCTTTGGGCCTAGGACAGCTAGACTATGGGGTCCCATATCCCTAGGAGGGCTACTAGACAGGGGTCTGTACCCCTGGAGTGTGCCAGAGATGCTGGATTTAAAGATTGTGAGGATGTTGCTCAGACCTAGTAGGCGATATCCGAAGGTTGAGTCTAGTACAGCAGTCTCTTTTCTGATCACAATGGGGAAATTTAGTCAGGGCTGTGACAGACACTGTCCCCAATTTTTAGCACGAATTTAATAGGTTGCTATAGTGTAAAGTCTTATTGCAGAAATTTCACTACTTTTACTTGGGTTTTGAAAAAAATGACCAGACATACTAGCTGTTGGAGTTAAACAAAAAACTGGGAAGAATGTGTTGAAGCAGCACCATCCTTGCTAGGAATCTCAGCTTTTCTGCCCCATCAGCTCCTAGAATTCTTGTCAGTGTGCTGCCTCTAGACCTTATTTAGGGGCACCTCCATCTCTTTCATCAGCCTCTGGTTACTGGTAGGTCTGAAACTTGAATCTGCATCTCCTTTTCCCTCCAGGGGCTACAAGTAATTACAAGGTAGGGCATGAGGGGAAGATTTTAACTACTTTACCCTAACTCACCTTCCTGGCCCTTGTGGTCAGAAAGAGGTCCTTGTTACTTTTGTCTTCTCCCAGAATTTTCTGGATGGTGCAAAGAGGGAAAGAGGATTGCTGTCCCAAAGCTCCCAACCTGGTTTTTGAGGAGGAAGGAGGGGATGGTCCTCCTGGATCATAACTCCAGTTCCTGCCTGTGGTGCTACCTATAGTTTGCCCAAGTTGCATATGGTTCTTAAAAGTGTCACTGTTGTGCATGAGGTTCTGAATAGCTATGAAACTGATCAGATTCTTATTAAAGAATCTCCATGTTCTCAGTGGTACCAGATGATAGAATGAGAAGTAATGGTCTCAAGTTGCAGTGGGGGAGGTTTAGGTAGGATATTAGGAAAAACTTTTTCACTAGGAGGGTGGTGAAGCACTGGAATGTGTTACCTAGGGAGGTGGTGGAATGTCCTTCCTTAAAGGTTTAAGTCAGGCTTGACAAAAGCCCTGGCTGGGATGATTTAGTTGGGGATTAGGTCCTGTTTTGAGCAGTGGATTGGACTAGATGACCTCCTGAGGTCCCTTCCAGTGCTGATATTCTAGGATTCTAAAGTTACCGTTCACCTGATTGGCAAAGCTATAAGCACACGAAGAGGCACTGAGACTTCCTGTTTCCAGATTCAGAGCTATGGCACTATATCGTTCTACACTGAGTCCATGTTTGTTATGGTGAAAACCTTCTAAAAAAGGACTAGAAACATATTCTTCTAATTAAAGCTTAAATTTCTGCAGAATCTATCATATGGATCTTTTCACTCACTGGGGACTCAACTAGTGGATTTTTCAAATCCTGCTTTAACAAATGTACTGCAGAATATGTATTGTACTAATTAAGATTACTCTTTTTAAATGTCCTACCCCACCCCAACCTTTCATTGATTTGCTTACTTTCTAAATTGCAAATAATCTCCCTCTCATTACGTGAATTAGCGAGATTCTGTTGTATTTATAGTTCCTGGGGAAGTTGCATACTGTTTTATATAGAACTTGCCATGCTGATTGAAAAGTATACAGTAGTAAACAAGCAAACTGGGGGAAATGCCATCTTCTATAATTTGGCACTGCATACTTTCAGAATTTTCTTTGAACTAATTATCTCTTGGAAAATTGCCTCACACTTTTGCTAATGAAACCTTTTCATGAAGCACTGATAGAGGAATCTTGTCAGTTTGCTAATGGATCTTCTTGTGTTCAAATAGTTTATGCAAAATTCTGAAACACAGACTATTTGTTTTCAGTTGGGACTTGTAAAAGTTGGGCTGTCAGCCAGCCTGTGCTTTCAAAGTCTAACCATTCTGGAGAACCACCAAGCTTAGTTGCATGTAACTTCCAAACACGTACTTGTAGGAAGCTGCAAAAGCTCTTCACAAAGCCTCTCTAAATACATGTAGAGATCTAACATTTTAAAAATATGAAGCAATATGGATTTTTTATATAAAAAAAAATAAAGAAAAGTAGTATGTGATGATTCAGTTTCTGTGATCCAATCCACCATTCAAGATGAATTTCTTTTGAAGAATGTCAGTCAGGCATAGCTGCCAACAGCCTCAGATCTCTTTTGGCAACTAATCCTTCTAACATCCTCCTCCCATCTCCATGTAAGAATTTTCTCTGTTTCTGTTCAGAAGAATGTACAAAACAAAACTTTTTCCAGCCTCCATATGTTCTACTGGAAGAGTTAAATTGTGGAATTACAGGAATCTTAAGTCTTGGCTTTTCTGTGTGTGTCTCCTCTTCCTTGTGCACAATTTTAAAAACTTCTCTGCAAGACAGGCATTTTTCTCTGGGTATGGCTACACTTGCAGCTATACAGCGCTGGGAGTCAGCTGTCTTCGTACAGCTGAGTAAGGAAAGTGCTGCAGTGTGGCCACACTGACTGCTACCAGCGCTGCAGTGTGGCCACATTTGCAGCATTTGCAGCGCTGTTGGGAGTGGCTGAACAGGCATTCTGGGATACCCTCGAATACCTCTGGAGGCCAATTACAGCGCTTTTGGTGGCCACGCTGGCGGAGCAACACTGCATCACCAGCGCTGCAATCGTTATACCCCAGGCAGAGCAGGAGTACAGCCAGCGCTGCAGCCAGGGAGATGCAGCGCTGTATGTGCCTTGCAAGTGTGGATGGTGAGTAAGTTGCAGCGCTGTAAACCCACCACCAGCACTGCAACTCTCCAGTGTAGCCAAGCCCTCTGTAGGAATCTCTGCTGAAGATCAGACTGAGTGAAACTACTACAAGCCTTAGCTTCTTCTGGAAAGGAAGATTCACAGATCTTAAACAGTAAGTTGTCAGTTTGCTTAGAGCTTGGTTATCAGAGCTAGACCTGTCACGTGCAGGGTGGGAGTGACCCTGAAATACTCAGCAGTTTTGCTCTGCCTTCTCGGGTGTAAACAGGCTTTTTAAGACGATGCAGAATGGAAACTGAAACCAAGAAAAGTACTTAATTCAATATATTTGGTCTTTTCAGAACTGCGTGGTTTGGTTCCAGGTTTGTAAGAAAGCTTTCCTTTTGTTTTTTTTTTTTGGTCCTAGTCTTGCTCTTGTTGAGGCTTTGCAGCAATTAGTGCCCCTGCAGCACTGGTGGGAGTGCAAATTTGGCGGACAAACAGCAAGGAAAGATCTCTATTGCCCATTCTTCCTTTATGGAATATGTAGATGGAGATACCACAGAAAGTGTGATGAGTAAACTAGGCCTATCTTCTGAAGCTCAACTATCCAGATATTGCCTAAGCCCCCTTTTGATCAGGCTGCAGTGGAGCCAAGTGCACTCAGAGTAGTCTTCTAAGGTAGAGAATTGCTGAAAGGCGCACAAAACAGCTGTGCCAGTTTGGAATGTTGCAGAACCATCCATGCTCACATCAGCAAGTTGCTGCTGCTGACTATAATCTCTCGTGGTTCCCCCTCCCCCCCCTGCTTTCCAAATCCCAGCTGTGAAGGGATGGACTTAGAAACAGTTTGCACCCAGCAAAAGCAATGGGATGGCATTAAAAGGCCTATCTCTTTATTCATTTAGCTCATTCCTGCTTTTTCTTCTCCAGTGGTTTGGCCATCCCTAATTTCAAAGAAGGCCCTTCATAACTGCGTTTTTCAAAGTCCTCATTGGTTGAACGTTACCAATCCACAGGATGTACTTTCAGGGGCCAGGACAGTTCTGTTCCCCCAACACAACCAGTGAAATAACACCTACTCTGAACCTCTCCATTGTGTTGTGGAGTGACCCTTTTAGGGAAGTAGAGACTAAATAAAAAAGGAGAAGAATGTCCACCTTTTTCAGGTAGCTCTTCCAATGAGACCCACAGATTTTTCTTCCTTTTCCTGAATACCCACATGGCTGGAAGGAAAGAAGAAAAGAGAGCCCATCAGAAAGGGCTCTCAAAATCAGGAAGAAGCTGGCATATCTTTCCTGGTGTTCCAAATCTCTGTGTTAGAGTCAGACTGGCTATGAGAAACTGGCCAAGGCTCGGGTGGCCAGAAAACAGAAACCTAAATCTTGCCATAGGAACTTCTGTCTCTTCATCAGAATCACTGGAGCCTAATGTCTTGAATCTTAGGAGATCTATAGGCGGGGAAAAAAAAACACAGGAAAACTTCTGTTCCTCCACCTGAGAGGAGGGTCAGCTGTTGGTGTTGGAACACAAGGACCAGGAGGAAAAGACAGGATATTTACCCCAGGATATTTGAGACACTTTCAGGTTGTCACAAGCCTTGCCTTCCTCTGGGACAGTCCCCCAAAAGAAGAAGTCGGGGGGAAAAGAGAAGGGGGTGTGGATGGGGTCAAGAAGGGGGTGTGGATGGGGTCAAGAAAGAGAATTAGATTAGTAAGAATTTTTTCTCTTTGGGATACAAATTTGAATTATCAGAATTTCTATGCATGGATTACTAAAGGATGTTACTGGACCTGAATGGGAAACTTTTGCAAAAAGAAGTATCTGGGAAAACTTGCTAAAATATTCTGTAAATTGCTACACAATAGGACAGGGCTAATGAATTGATCCAAAGTACGTATGGTCCTCTCCTGGAATGGGCACCTCTGATTGTTTAAAAAACAAATCTCATGCCTGGGGCATATTTCTATGGAATATCTGTGAGCAGCATTCAAGTGTTTCTCCTCAAGATGCCCTTCCTGTCTCCACTAGGGTAATGAAGGTAGATCAACAATTGTCTCAAGGGTCTGACCTCACAGGGTCCCAGAGCCTGGCCTCCAGCCCAAGCCCGAACATTTACACCATGACTAAACAGCCCTGTAGCCTAAGCTTGTGACAGCTGGCATGGTCCAACTATGGATTTTTAACTGCAGTGTAGACTTATCCTCAGATGGAATACAAGCCTTGCTACAAATCAGGGTAGTCTTTTTGTTGTCATGCATATGTGTTTTGTGTCAGTTGGACTCTCCTGTATGTACCCGATTGATATATACTAGTATCCAAAATACGCTAGAAAGGTTGAAGTGCTGTATGAATAGCAATTTATTTTGTGGATGAACTGCTTGTTACATGGGTCAGTAACTTTCTAGATTTTGTTTTTGTTTTTTGTTTTTAAGTATTTGGTCTTGAGTTGCTACAAAATTGCTTATGGTCTGTTTAATACCTACACTGGTCTTAATGCGAAAGATATTTTCCCCCAGTAGGGATGGTTTAGAGCTAACTTTACTATTTTCCCCAAAATTTATGGTAGTAAGGTGCACATTCCTCACTGAGTACTACAGACATGTGAAGTTTAAAGATTTCAGTCTGAATTTATCAGATTGTGAAAAGGCATCAGAATAGTCCAGAGTATGGAAAACACTGCAAGTTTTTATTTATTTATTTTTAAGACCCATTCATAACTTAAATGGTTTGAATTTTCTTTAAACCTTAAGGGAAAAATATCTCTAAGTTACAGTAAGACTTGCAAAAGATTTTTTTTGTTCACCCAGTTTTTTTTCTCTGCCTTTCTACATATTTCCCCAAACTGAGTTTAAACTCCATCCCCTAATGGCCACAGAACGGGTGTCTGCAACACCTTTTTGTGTTTTTATTACAGTTAAGTATGCTTTTTCAGGGCCTATGCAGCATTTATATAAGCTTTTATATAAGGTTTTTTGCTTTACACACTTCCCCTTATAATACTCTCATCTTTGCTTAAAAAGCCTTTGTTTCCTTGAAATAAAGATTCATCCAGATCCCATAAGCTGGTTGTATAGAGCTATCTTCAGATCATAATGATACAACTACCTGACATTGAGTAAAACATAGGTCTTTGTTCCACCTGAGCAAGCTATTTAGGAAGCAATAACCCAGCTATGGAATTTGAACTCTGATTTCCCTTTCTAGCAGTAATAATTCTGGTTTACTGACTGACCTATATATTCCATGCTTGTAGTTTGAATGAGGAAATACAGACATTAATTTGTGTGGTTCCTTGGCTTAATAGCGTATTGGGAAATGTTTTAGAATGTCAGAAAGAGGACAGTGTCTAGGGGGAAAAAAAAACATGGACTTCACTGGTAATCCTATTGCAGTTTATAATTGTCATGTTTGTTTTTTTTTCTTTTTAAGAAAGAGAATATCCTGTATTAAACTTGTCCCAAAATCTAAAAGAAGAATAGTGTGTGAAATAATGGCAACTGGAGACTTAAAAGGAAGTTTACGCAAGCTAGAACAAGGACTTCGCTTGTTAAACTATCCTAGAGATGTGGATTACACAGGGTAAGAGGCAATTAGATATTTTTAATGAACTTGTGCTTATTCATCATGATGACCACAAGCATGTAAACAGTTCTGGTAATTGTTAATAGAAATTCCACCACAGAGTCAATATAGAAATTATGATATGTGTATGCTAATGGCAGGGTATGGTAGATACCTAGTCAGATTGAATACGCATTCCAAATCATTTAATTATATAGTGTCAAATTTTGTTTGTGCACACTAAGAAATAGGTTATTCCTGTTGACAAAGCTGATTGCATACTGATGTTTCAGGGTTGAGATTGGGCCATTTGCCATTGTAGACAGTCATGACTTTTATTCGCAAATATCTTCAACAGCCAGAGATGGGACATTGAAGGGCAGAACTCAAAGTTACTATCGAGAATTCTTTCCCAAGTGTCTGGCTGGTGGGTCTTTCCCATATTCTCAGGGTATACTGGCTGGCATATTTGGGAAGGAATTTTCCCTCAGCTCAGATTGGCAGAGACACTGATAGTTTTTTTTTTTTTTGCCTTTCTCTGCAGCGTGAGGAATGGGTCACTTGCTGTTTGAACTAGAGTAAGTGGTGAATTCTGTGTAACTTGAAATCTTTGAATGAAGATTTGAGAACTTCAGTAACTCGGCTAGAGGTTATAGACCTGTTTGCAGGAGTGGGTGGGTGAGGTGCTGTGGCCTACAATGTGCAGGAAGTCAGACTAGATGAGCATGACAGTCCCTTCTGGCCTTAAAGTCTGTTACCTGGTTCAGCTGCAGGTGTTTTATTGAACAGTAGACATATGTCTAGATACTAATATCACCCTTTGCAGCTGTTCACAATTGAGTTGGGACACTTCTGTGGGTTTCATTTTCTCTGAAGCATTAGGATAGGGGCCTAGGTTGGAGGCAGGATGCTTTACAATTAGGTATTATTTTACATATCTCTTATGGGAAATCTATCAGTAGTGCAGCTTCACCAGTGTTGGTAACGCTGAGAGCACTAGGGTAGAAAGACACTGGTATTTTTACCATTGCCCTCTTCTCAGTGCAGGTCCAGAGAGGTAGTGATAAGAAGTGTCACTGCTCGCTCTTTACTAGCACACTCAGTAGTAGTAGTTCAGTACTAAGAGAAAGCACTGCAGTTCTTCCCACATTGTCATCTAAACCTGAACAGGGTCAGATGACACTGATAAAATGCTTGTGCATTTTCTACTCTAGCACTACCCCAAGTGCAGCTGAAGTGCTGAGAGATGTCACACAAAATGTTATTACGGGTACAGCTTGAGATGATTTGCCTCATTTGCACAAATAAGTTACTCTTCTCCCTAGTGAATGGATTCAGTATTTTAATAATCTGTTGAATGTACAGTGTCACAATGAAAATATTCAGTATTTAATACAGCAGTTATTGCACATTCAGTTTTCCTTGGTATCACCAGTCATTTGTGTAAGTAGTTGCAAATCAAGATACACTTCACTCAGTTTGTTACTGAGAAAGTTATTTGTCCTTGCAGCGAAGCAGTGACTCACCAGTGTGGCGCCTCCTGCTGGTTGTCTTGGGAATTAGCTCTTCACTAGCTTTAGAGCACCCTCTGCAGGCTGCTGTCTCGCCTGCCGCTGGCTCCAGGTCCCTCCCGGACCCCGGTGCCCCTTTCCCTGGGGTTCTGCCCTCCACAATACCCCTGATCTGGATCTCCCCTCCCAGGAGAACCCCCACCCTCTATACCCACCTTGCCTCAGTGGCTACTGCTGGTCATCATCTAGCCCCTGCTTACTGGGGCAGATGACAGTCTGTAAACCACTCATCACCGGCAAGGGGGGTTTTGGTTCTGCTGCCTTTGCCTAATCCCAGGCTACACCTCTGTAGGCCTTCCAAAGGGCCTGTAGCCTGGGGAGTTACCAGGCTGGCACTCCCAGCTCCCCTTGCCTTTCCCCAGCACTACTCTACTCAGGTCCCCTTCTCTCCCAGGCAGCCAGGTCCTTCTCTCTACACCTGGAGAGAGAGTGATTTAGCTCCTGGCTCACAGCCCTTTTATAGGACCAGCTATGGTTGCTTCCCCAGTCAGCCTAGCCTTTTCTCTCCGGAGTGGGGTAACTGCCCCACTACAGTGCTTTTCTCTCTTTAGCAGTGCTTTAACATTACAGGTGACTTGGAAATACATATCCAGTTTAGGACTGATGACAAGATCCATGTAACCGTGTAAACAGCATGCATAAACGCTATAATTTTGTAACCATTAAATACCAGCTTCGCAGTGAGTGTGTAAGAATTCTGTAATATGATATATTGTCCAAATACAGAGCCAAATATGGATTTTAAGTTACTTCACTAATGTAATTTGACTTTGATATTCCCTTTTTGGTATTCTATAACTTGTGGAACCAGGGAGGAGGAGCATTTTTACTAACTTTCATGATGGTTCTCTGAGCTATTGTATGGGGTAAGAAAGCTAGGGAAAAAGTTCTTGGGGTCTGATTTTTATTCTCTTTCCTATCTCCCAAAGCTGACTTTTTCTCTTCTCCCACTTTTTGGGGTCTTGCCAGCTCAGAACAGGCATTTGGTTAGCTTAGAGCTTCTGTACACAAGCATTTCCCAAGCAACACCCCCTGCAGTGTGAAACTGAACAGGCACATTTCATGTATGTTCCTTTTCAGTTTCACTTGGGAAAGTACCTGTGCGCAGGAGTATAGTGTTAGTGTCTGTGTGACTCCTGGGCACAGTATCTCCACAGGAGTCAGTAAATGGAAAAAACAACAGCTTGTTACAAGGGAAGATGGATCCTAAGCTACTGGACTGCAGATGTGCTATATACTTGGTTGAATAAATGACACACTATTGCAAAAGCTAAAAAAAAAAAAGACATATGCTTGCTGCAGAGCTAGGCAGTTAAGTGCAACAGAATTCTAGAGGCCCAGGGTAACAGTGTGACTATTGTGAAAAGTGTAACATGCAAAACTTAAATATTATCAAAAAATCCCCAAAGGTGCATGCACAAATGCAAGAGAGAGGGAGATTTTGGCATACTTGGTGATACATTTGATCCACTGTTTACTAATTTTTCCTGTAGTGCCTTGATTAAAGTTGGACCTTTGCAAAAAAACCCACTTTTTCCACTGTGCTGTGGAAGCAACAGCATGTCGCTGAAGTTGTTTATAGTGAATACTTCACATTTGGCTTAAGGAAAGTTCAGCTGGAGTTTTTCATTTAAATTGATCTTAAAGCTAATGTAATTCTTTCATTTATAATCATGTTTATGAATTTTGTACAAGAGGAAAAAGCAGTACATTTTTCTGGAAACAGAGGACTGGCTTTATAAATAATCTTAGTACATTAACCAGTTCCATAAACTTAAGTGGCTCAATAAAGCAAAAATGTTGTTTAATCCCTTTGAAGTTTTAGTTCTTCAGTGATGGAGAGTAAATGTCAGTGAAAATGTATATCTTCTAATAGATATGTTAATATACAGAAGGCCTATTGATAAAGATGGAGGGGTAATAAAAAGATTTATATGGCTACTCAGAGAGATTGAAAACAATGTTACATGTTAGTGTAGAAAAGAAGGTGTATGTCAATGTTCTTCTTTGAGTTATTGTCCACACCTTCCTGGTGTGCATATGGCCCATGCACATGAGATCAGATTCTTATGACCTGCAGTGTGTGTTTGGGTTTGCACTTGTGTTCTAATGTCCTTGGCTGTGCTCCCCTTGCACTCCCCAAAAAAGAGGGTATAAAGAGCAGAGCAATCCCAACCATCCCTTGTTTCATTCTTACCAGCCGTGGCAACAAGACAGAAACCCTGCAGTGTCCAGTTACTTCTCTGTATTTAGTGTTAACTAGTTAGTTTGAATCTTTTTCCTGTTGGCAAAAATACATTTGTTTAGTCAGATATTTAGGTTTTAGGGCCCGTCTCATCCCCTGCAGCATGGGCACGCATGCGCGCGCACACAAAATAGAGGGGCTCTCGTAATATGGAAGAAGTTAAAATTTCTCTTGAGAGAGTCAAGTTTTAAACTCCAGGGATTTCACAACACTTAACAGGTACTCTAGATGCCTTTGTTTGCCTAGGTGAGGAATATGTTCCATACATATTCCTGAGAAGCTGGTTCAATAAAAGATATTACCTCACCCACATTGTCTCCAATATTTCGTATATCACTTCTCTAAGTGAATTCAGAAAGCTCAAGAAAGCTCTTAAAATTGTTCCTCATGTAATGCTCTATGTCAGCTTCCATGGATGCCAAAAAGAAGGATGTAGTGAGACCTCAGTTCTCCAATCAGTCCCTCTCCATGAGCACCCCAGTGGGTCAGTATTTCACCCTGAACATGCACACTGTGTCAGTTAAGAAGCCTCGGTCGTCTGCCTCCATTCTAGCATCAGATATGAGCTGAGGCATAAGTGAGTTAAGAAGCCTTGGTCGTCTGCCTCCATTCTAGCATCAGATATGAGTTGAGGCATAAGTGCCTCCCAAGTCAGACACGGGCAAGTCAGATACCTGCTCATCTTTGGCTCAACAGTTAAAGGGTGGTCCAGAGGGCTGACAGAAGTCCATCTGGTGCCTTGGTATATTGAGTGTTAAACATGTATCTGCAGTACTGACAAAACATGTGGACTGCCCTTGCTCCCCATCATTGGCCCCTTAGTACCTGGTGTGCAGGTAACACCTGTACTGGCACGTAAAGCAGGTATGGGTAAAGTACAGAGTGATCTAACTGTAGGATTAATAACAATGTCAGTGAGGATGCTAATAGCTAAGCTACTGGTTAATGAGTCATCAATACAGCAGATGAAGGAGGTATCTCCAGTACCAACATCATCCCCTGCCCAATTAGGGAAAATACAGCAGAGCCAGAGCACTCCTGAAAGGATGGCTCCCCCCACCCCCTTTGGAAAGAAGTTTACTCTTTCTCTTCATCCTCACTGAGACTCAGTAGGGAGTCATCTCCTACATAGCCACCCTCTCCCACTTGGGTAGCACAATATAATCAGGAAGCAATCTGGGACTCACAGGGAACATCTTGGTACCCCCATCCCGGTATCTATACCCTTATCAGCCTTGGCCCTACTGGGTACCTGTGCATGTGTAGTCGTATTTTCATAAGCTTGTAATTTCTGCTGTTTCTAAAGTTTAGACTGCCCTTCCCAAAGAGGCAGTATAGACCAGCCTAGGCAGGTCAGCTAGTGCAACCTCAGATACAGAGATATGAGGAGGAAAATGATATGGAACAACATCTACAAGGGAAGGAACAACTTTTCCTTGTTTTAGTTTCCTCATCCTTCCCCAAGAAGGCAGTAAATCCTCACTGGATAACTTCAGGGAGTTCCAGGACTTCATCAAGCATATGGCAAAGACTCTGGAGATATTTCTGGAAGTGGTACAAGAGAAATATGACAAGCTTCTGGAGAGCTTGCACTCTTCCTCACCTGGCAGGCTAGCAATGCTGACAAATGAGGAATTGTTGGAGACTGCAGAATACCTTTGGCTGATTCCAGCCACACCCAAAGTCCCTTCAGATGCCTACTTTGGTAGGGCTGTCCCACAATCATTGTTTAAGTAGGACTCCTTCTACCTACCTCCAAGCAAATAGACAACTGCTTATTATTCACCAAGAGTGGAATCTGTGTGGACAATCATTTGAAGAAAGATTACTGTACCTTCAAGACAGGTTCTTTAAGATGCATTGTCCACCTGGATTCCATGACCTATCTTCCTTTCTGGTTATTACAGAATTCGTGCTCTTCTAGGTTTGTGTATTGGTAAAGGAATCTGAGGGATAGTTGGGCTAACTGCCTTTTATGCCCTTGAATGGATGAAGGCACACTTCTAGGGCAAAGGTGTGGCCTAAAGAATCCAATCTCATATGTATGCTGTTTATGTACACCAAGAGTAGAGTCTGTGTGGGCAACAAATCTTCAAAAGACACAGTTTATCTAAGGTACACCTCTACCCCGATATAACGTGACCCAATATAACACGAATTCGTATATAACATGGTAAAGCAGTGTTGGTGGGGGCGGGGGCGTGGGGGAGGACAGGGCTGCACGATCCGGCGGATCAAAGCAAGTTCAATATAACGCAGTAAGATTTTTTTTTTTTGGCTCCCGAGAACAACGTTATATCGGGGTAGAGGTGTAATTAACCATTTTTTAATAGAAGCCTGAAAATTGTAACAAAGGTATTGTAGCTAGATAGGTTCTTTGAATTATTGGACCTCAAGATTGGTGGATGGACTAAATAAGAAAATGAAAAGTAAAAGAGAATTTAGGCTTGTTTTAATAAATAGGTCAGTATTTGCATGTGTTTATGCCTCTTTGTGGCCATAATCCCTTCTGAAAAGTCTTAAATTCATCAGTATTCAGGCTGAGTGCATATGACTTCAGTAAGACTGGCCTTTAAAGTATTGATGAAGGAATAGTGCTTTTTGAACACTCTGTTACCCACATAACAGCGTTTTGGGTATTGCAAGTAGTAGAGTTCTTGATTAAAGTAATTCTTTCATGAAACTGAGGGCAATTCATGTTAGTCTCACTATGATATTCAGTTATTGCATTCTGCTTTTATCTTTGTCACTGCAGTAGTAACTTGCTTTAATTTTAGGAAGGAGGGTATTCCAGTTACACAGTGCAGATGATAGGGCTTCATTAATTCATTGCCTTTGGCATCCTGCTCATCCACAAAAGGACTCAGACGAGAGAGAGAGAGAGAGACTATAAGATCTTTATGCATCTGCCTTTAGTCTTCGTTCTGCTGAAGCTGCAAAAAATATAAAAAACTGAATAATGAAATGCAGTTCTAAATACGGCTGTTAAGCAGAGCTTGAAAAGTTTACCATTATCTGAAGTGTAATCCTGCTAAGAGGTAACAGCAAAAGATACACATCAGGGCAAAGTGTTTTCCCGCTTGGTGGAAAGCTGACTTCCCTGGATTAGCAACAAAAAACTGGAATGACATAAAGACACAAAACAAAAATAAAAATAAACATTCAGAGACACTATAAAACACTTATTACAATACTAATCCCAGCTACAAAGAATGAGTTTAGGTAAGGGTAAAGGACTATATTTCAGTTGCTGAGTACTGTCTGTCTTTTCTTTTCCAGTATTTAAAAGGTAGGTCTACATTTCTACCCAAAATCTGTTTGCACAGGAGGTTTTCACTGTTGATTGTGTTAGCTGTATAAAGTATGGCAGTAAAATCATGGAACGTAGTTCAGACTTTTGTTTAATTTAAGATCTGTACTTTGTCCCAACAAGCACACCACCAATTCTGTGTGTGTTTTGCATGTTTGGATTGGTCTGGTGGAAAATGGGAATAGGTGCTGCAAAAGCAAATAAATTGGGTAAAAGTGTCAGTATTCAAGCTCAGGTAAAAATGGTAATTTACATTCTACTAAACACTGGGCTTAGAACACTGTATATGAGTGTCTTTTTCTATGAGGAATTAATATGGCTTATGAAATAAATTGAATAGTATGTGTCTTGAATTTCCATGTTATAACACTGAGTGGTTTTTTAGATCTGTTCTTTTCAGGAATTGTCTTTTTGCAGAGTGAGTAAAAATCTCACCCTCTATTAAAATTTTGTTTATACCATGGTTCTGTCTCGTATACAAGAGTGCTTTAAACTTCATATTCAACTACTCAGGGGCTGGGCTATATATTTTCTATTATATACTCCCCATAGTGCATAGTGGAATGTCTGCTGATGTCCTTAGGAAGTTTGTAGAGAGAGCAAGACGTTGATATGGCCATTATGTTGTAACTAAACATTTGGCTATTTTGTTTGGTGCATTATTGTCACATTTATGGCTCAGTGACAAGATCTGCTCCCATTTGGGCCACTGTTATTTCTGCCTTTTGTTTCTTTTCTTTCCATCCTTCCTCCTTTTGTCTTTGTGAGCCCTGAGTTGTCTCTGCATTTCCTTCTGTTCAGCAACATCCAGTTTCAGACCCAGTGTGCTTTACTTCCACCTGTTTCTGCATTCCATCTGCTAAAATGATCAATGGTAAAATACTTTAATGTTGACAGTGAAGTATCATTTTAGAGTTGACACTCCAGTGTGAGTCATAAGGAGAGAGGAGTGTGAGTCAATTTCAGGCTGTCTTCAGACTCAAGCAGACTTCACTGAATCAGGTGACCTTCTAAATGTGAACTATATTTTTATTTCTGAAGCCAAGAGGGCTAGAAACTTACATAAAAAGGGTGGGGGCAGAAGGGGAGAAGGAAGCTGTGCTTCTACACAATTTCGATAGGTCTCGTGTGCCATACAGATATACCTTACAGGCTATATGTTTGACACCACTGGTTTATACTGATCACTGATTATTTACTTCCATTTACTGTGCAAAATACTTCTCCTTTTTTCCCCCAGCAGTTTTGTAAAGGGTGATCCAGCTGCGTTTTTACCCATCATCAGTTATTCCTTCACGTCCTTCTCAACTTACATAGCAGAACTTTTGGTGGAATCTGATGTAGAGCTCACGGCTAAAAGCGATTTGCGTTTTATTGAAGCTATCTATAAGGTATCTAACTTTATGTTCATTGAGTTCTACGTATCTGATTACCCTGCCAAACATACAATATGCATCTCTGCTGGGTAATAGAATAATTTTGGTAATGGCAATATTGGTGACACAATCATTTGGTAACTCCTGCACAAGAGGTTTGGGGCCTGGGTCACTTGTTGGAGGACTCTCTGCACCTTGAAGTCTTTAAACCACAAGTTGAAGACTTCAGTAGTTCAGACATAGGTCAGGTGTTTGTTACAGGAGAGGGTGGGTGAGATTCTGTGCCCTGTGTTGTGCAGGAGGTAAGACTAGAAGATCATAATGGTCCCTTCTGACCTTAAAGTCTCTGAGTCTGTGAGTAAGTTTAGCTGGGTTGATTTGTAAAGCACATTCAAAGTGTCTTCTGCTTGGTGTCTAGAGTCAAGATTTCAGAGGAGCCATGACCAGCATGTGGCAGGTCCAGATTTTCATTTATAACTTGTTTTCATTATCAGAAGGGTAGCTGTGTTAGTCTGGATCTGTAAAAGCAGCAAAGAGTCCTGTGGCACTTTATAGACTAACAAATGTATTGGAGCATGAGCTTTCATGGGTGAATACCCACTTCGTCGGGTGCATCCACGAAAGCTCATGCTCCAATACGTCTGTTGGTCTATAAGGTGCCACAGGACTCTTTGCTGCTTTTAATGAAAACAGTGTAGGTTGATATTAGCTCATCTTTACTCTTTAGTTGATACTATTATTGTTTGTATTATTGTAGTTGCTAAGACCGCCAGTCATGGACTAGGACCTCATTGTGCTGGATGCTGTACAGACAGAACAAAAAGACAGTCCCTGCCCCAAAGAGCTTACACCAAAGTGTAAGATAAGAGACAACAAATAGGTACAGGCAGATTGATACAATACAAGAAACAATGAGACATAAGTGGTCAGAATGAAAAGCTGTGGTATCAACATACCAGAAGCCTAGCCAATGTCAAGTTATTAGCAAATACTGTGATATACTTTTCTATTAAATTACATCTTAAATCAACACACTGTAGATATGTAAGCTTACCTGAAACATTCATTGTACAATGTATTATGCAGCCTAACGTTGAATGAGAGTGTGCTTTATTGCCACTGAGGAATTTAAAACCAATTCTAAGTGTTCATTTTGCAAACATCTGTTCTTGAGTTGTTCCTATGATGTGCCTTTCACACTGGTATCTATAACTAAGGTACATGCAAATTTGATCTTTTTAGTACTTGCACTATAATCTCATCAAGACTATTAGAAATTCTATACAATTCTAATATTAAAGGTACATTAGACTTAAAAATCTAAGAATTACTTGCATTGTATCCTGATTATTTTACTATTGATCTAGTTTATATTAATTGGAGAAAATACAATTTGCTACTTAAAATTGTTTTATCTCAGTTCTCATGGTGAGTACTGAGTAGAGGGAATACTGCCAAACTCTATGACCGGATGGAAGTATGGGTTAGAGAATACGTTATGTAGGAAAAACTGTGCATCGTAGATTACAATAACATAAGGAATATTTAGGACTTGCTATTTTATATATAAAAACACATTTCAGTCTTACGTGCTAATTAAATGAAAGTGAGCTGGCTAAAGCTCAGCATAGAGAAGAATGAGAAGATGACGTTGGGCTGCAGGAAGCAGTTGGAGGAGAGGGCGGATGTAATGTACACCCTCCTGGCCGAGACCCTGAGAGCCCAGGGCTACGAGGTCCAGATACATGCCCTGATCGTGGGAGCCCTGGGCTCGGGGGATCCCCACAGCGAGCTGGTTCTGAGAGCATGCAGAGTTGGTCGATGCTACGCCTGGCTCATGAGCCAGCTCATGGTGTCCGACACTATCAGGTGGTCCAGAGACATTTATATGGAACACATCACAGGACACCGCCAATACCACACTGAGTAACTGAGTCTGCCAATCAGGGAAATAACCCCCTCCCTTCCCTGACAAACCAAAGGACGCACCTGGCCCATGTACTTATCCGCTACACCGATACTGGCTTGGACTCCTTATTCATTCCATGAGTGGTGTACCCGAGCCCACTGATCCACTGACACTTCACTTCAAAAACCCTTGCACCCCAATCTAGGTCTGTGCTGGTTATGCGATATGTGTGTATCTCTTCATCCTTGCAACTGATACCTGTAGCCCCCATAGTCCAAGCCTGACCCCAGCTGTACAGTACCTTCCCTCTTAACTTGTGTATATTTCATTTTAAACATTAACTTTAATAAATTTTAATATATTGGTTTTCTTGCTTGAAAGAGTGTCTGCCATGAGTTACCTAGTTTTGCAACAAAGGAT
This sequence comes from Chelonoidis abingdonii, assembly GCF_003597395.2. Classification (NCBI taxonomy): domain Eukaryota; kingdom Metazoa; phylum Chordata; order Testudines; family Testudinidae; genus Chelonoidis; species Chelonoidis abingdonii. The sequence goes on from NC_133773.1 coordinate 75,462,472, forward strand.
GATTTTGGACACCCTCCCTCCCCATAGTTGCAGTGAGGTGATTCAATAGCACTAAACCAGTCAACTTTTTGCAATCTGGTTCTGACTAAGAGGTTATAAATTTTCCTTTTGAATACAGAACTTGCCACTGTTACCCACATCTGTTACTGTAAGATTAGACTTTTGCAATAGACTGTACTTGGTGCTACACCTTAAGAGTTTGTAGGCTGAAGCTGGTGCAGAACATAATAGTGGCTCAGTATTTAGCAGAACATCTTATTAGGAGGATGTGACACCAGTTCATTGCTGTCTGTTTGGTCTCCAGTTAGTTTAAGGTGTTGGCTATGATCTCTAAAGTCCTAAATGGTCTGCAATCTGCATATCTGGGAGATCCCCTTTTTCCCAGTGGCATACTGCCACTGCTGCACTCAGCTGTGGTGCACAAATGGGATTCCAATTTATAAAAAGAGGTGGGCTTGTGTGAGCTCCAGGGCTCTGGAACTTGCTCCCTCACCTTGGTCCAAAATAGCTTGATTTTGGGTAATCCTATGGGCTTTCCTCTGGCTTTTGGAGTGTGCTGAGGATATACTGCTTGCATTATGAAGGGATGAAAAGGAGCTTTTTTATAGGTGCCTAGCCGGGTCTTTTCTGATTGCTTAATGCTTCTGGTGTTACTAACTGAGGGTGTCTCTACACTGCAGCTGGGACCATGCTTCCTTGTGCATAGACTCGTAGGTCAGAAGGGACCAGTATGATCATCTAGTCTGACCTGCACAAAGCAGGCCACAGAACCCTACCCATCCACTTTTATAACAACCCCTAACCCATGACTGAGTTATTGAAGTCCTCAAAATTGTGGTTTGAAGACCTCAAGCTGCAGAGAATCCACCAGCAAGTGACCCATGCCCCACGCTGCAGAGGAAGAAGGCTTGCTAGGGGCCGTGTGCTGGAGAGAGCCTGAGCCCTGAGTGGGCGGGCTTACCTGATAGGGGTCCATGTAAGGTAAGGGCCACCAGGCACGCACAGACACAGAGCCAGAAACAGAGCTGCTAAATCAGGGGAGTTCAGTGGAGTTCCAGGGGAGGTTGCAGGGAGACCTAGGCAGGAAAACCAGCTAAGCCAGATAAGGGAGGGGCAGAGGCGGCCAGAAGCCCAGTGCTGGTGGGGCCTGTGGTGGGCAGTGTTGGCGTGACTGCCAGCCAGAGTGGAAGGCATGAGTGAACAGAGGCACAGTGAGATGACACACCGAGGATACTGGATGTGGAAGCGTGGCATGTACATGGTCCTGGAGGGGGCACTGAAAGAAGTTACGTCGCATGAAGTTCCGCCTGATAGAGCTGCGAAGAAAAGATAAAGAGACTGGAGACAGGGGAAACTCGTGATTTTAGAAGGGTGAGCAGATGAGGAACACAGAATGATGAAGGCACAGGCGATAAGCCAACATGCAGATGGAAGCAGGACTCAAAGAATTCGGAGAAAGGACTCTGTGAGGAAAGTGACAATGAAGCAAGTGACTAGGAGAACCAGGGCAGAGGAAAAGACGCGCCAGCGACGGAAGAAAATAGAACCAGGCAACAGGTTGTTGAGTTGTAAATGAAGATGGAAAGCACAGAGTGCCCGCGAAGAGAGAGGGCAAGGAAAAAGAGACGACAGCTAAGTCCGCAAGGAGGGGAGAGTCAATGGAGGCAACACCAAGTAGAGCCCAGGAGGCATTGCAAGGCGAATACGAACGAGAGGAACTGCGGCCACAGTGCAGGGGATAGACCGGACGAATCACACGTCAACCAGGAAAAGCCCAGGTCGACGTATGGAGACTCCCGTACGAGAGAATAGACACGGCCTGTAATCTGGAGCTGATCGGGAGAACAGAAGGTGTGCGTCTGCCGGGTGCTGAAGATACAGGATGTGACCTGAGCTGAAAGGGATCCTAGCGGGAGAACGTTGATTGTCCTTCAGGTGGACACGAATGATACGGCTATTACTGCGCTGGACTGTATCAAGAGGACTACACGACTGGGAAGACACCAGAATTGAGGCTCAGGTGATCTGCAAGGGGATTGCCGGTTCCTAAGAAGGGCGAGGCAAGGAATGACAAGATATGACGAGTAACAGAGGCTCAGCAGTGGTGCATACGAGGAGGGCTGGGATGTACGGTCATTGAAGCTCATTATGGAAACGACTGTTCCCGGGATGGACTCACCTAAGAAGGAGGAAATGACTCTACGATGGATGCTTGCCAGACCTCATTAGAGAGCAAACTAGGAAGTGGGGGAGATGTCCAGCGAGATCTCACACCAAATTAACCGGGAGAGGAAGTAAACAAAGGAGAGGGATACGCTGTGGACCAAGAATTGACCCAAGGAGAAAATGGGCCTAGAAACTAGACGAACAGGTGAGCTGGTTGAGAGAATGTCTGGCACAACGGTAAAGAATGCACTGAAGCCAATACGCCAAAAATTAAAATGTCTGTACATAAGCAAGGAGCCTAGGTAAACAAGAATGGAGGAACTGGAGCGACGGCAGGAAGAAACCAATATATAGGAAAACAGACCCTGTGGAAAGTACTCATGAACTGGAAAATCAGGATGAAAGGCAGGGCTTTCAGAAAAGAACAGAAAGAAAGCAAGAAGGTGTGGAGTAGCATTGTACATCAAGAGAGGTAATCTGTAATGAAAAAGAAGTGATGAAGGGTAAGGACAGAATCTGTCTGGGCAAAAACACACTGGTAAAAAAGCTACTAGAAGGCCTCCCCTGAGATAGTGCTTGGGTGTGTAGCAGACCGCCGGATCTGATTGATAGCTGATAGAGACCTCTTAATGTCTTCAATGAAGTAACACAAGGGAAAGTGTTGATCATGGAGACTAACTCCAGATATATGTCTGAGACAAGTGCTTGCCAAGAATAAATAGGGGTCGATATTTCTGGATGTGATAGCGGATGATTTTTCACCAAGTAGTTGAAGTACCGACAAGAGGGGATGCCGATGTTTAGATGGTTTTGGTGAGCATGAGGACCCGTAGAAGAAATGGTGGTAGGGACAAACCTGGTTCCAATGTCATGATCTGATCAGTCAAACTAGATGGAGGAAAACAAACGTAGGATCGTGGGGATTGAGGGTTTTGATTCCTACAAGGCTAATTAAGAGATTAAAAATTAGTTAGGAAGTGGACTGGACGAGAACTTGTGGATGTAAAATGCGGAGGACACCGGGAATGACGGTAAGTCAAGCTGCAGAACTGTCGGAGCCGCATCCCAAGAAGGGAACAAACAGGCAGGAGTTGTAGGCCAAGCTGGATGAGCAAGCAGTTCAGAGAGGGAATTAGAAAAAGCAGAAAGTTACAGGGGTGAAAAAGGTGGATTAGCAAGGAAGCTACCTTATGAGGTCAGAACAGAGGAAAAGTGAGAAGCTAAAAGCCATGTAGAACTGGACCTGCAAAGGAATAAAACCAATAGTGAAAAGGTTCTACAGCCACATAAATAAGAAAGAACAAAGAAAGAAGATTGGGGGGCCCCGGCTAAACACTGCAGGAGAATTGAGAGTTAAGATACCTAGCAGCCCAGTATCAAATAATGTATTTGCCTCAGGTTTTAATAAAGACTAGGAGGAGTTTTAGGGATGATAAACGGGAATAGGTATGGAGTGATATTTACCGCATCTGAGTAGAGGCATAACTTGAACAGCTTAATGGGACAAAATCGGGAGGGCCCCGGACAATCTCCATCCAGAATAAAGACATGCGATGGAAATGCGAGTCCGTTAGCAAGAATGTTAATCATCGGTAAACTCAGGGTTGCACTGTACGACTGGAGAATTGCTAACGTAGTCCCTATTTTTAAGAAGGGAAAAAAAAGTTGATCCGGTAACTGATAGGGCCTTTAGCTGACGCCGTGTATGTAGCTGGAAAAAAAAAATTTAAGGGCAGGGAAAGATAGTTAAGGACATTC
>NC_133773.1:75467704-75534396 GCF_003597395.2 Chelonoidis abingdonii
CACACACAAACTCCACAAACTACAAAAACCTGCTCCTCCAACAGAACCCCACTGAAACTCCCCTGTTAGCAGCTCTGTTTGCTGGCTCTTGTGCCTAGCCGGGTCTTTTCTGATTGCTTAATGCTTCTGGTGTTACTAACTGAGGGTGTCTCTACACTGCAGCTGGGACCATGCTTCCTTGTGCAGGTAGACAGCAGGTTAGCACACTAAAAGTAGCAGTACTTGGGTGTCTAGCCAAAGCTGCTGCCCATTCTGCAGCCACACTATTTTTGCTTGCTATTTTCTGCTTGCTTGAGCAGAGGTAGCATGTCTGTCTACCTGTGCTGAAAACATGCTTTCAGCTGCAGTGCAGATGTACCTTTAGAGCTAGGGTGCTAAGCCTGTACATGCATCATCTTTTTATATTTTTATTTTTTTTAAATTGAAATAATCTGAACAGTTATTAATTTTAACCTTGTCTTAATATGGTTAGGTAATAAATATTTTAATGTAATTTGTTGCTAGCTGGTTGGTTCATGTGTGTTTCAATTTAATCTAAAGATTGTACACAAAAATCTTCCCATCAAGTTTGTGTTCATAATGTATTGCTTTAATAAATATCCAAGATTTCTAACCTTTAGATCTTGCTGATGATTTAATTCAGTTTGAATCAAATTAATCAGCTGTTTTTGCAAGATTTTTTTTTTGTTTTTCATGGAATTGAATAGACTAATTTGTCAAGTTATTTCTTTGAAAGTTTCTTTATAGATAGTTATGTAGACTTAAAATATAGATGGTTTAAAACATCACATTTTAAACATAAATATGAAAATTTGCAGAGACTTCTGCTTGTTATATACAGACTGCAGTATAGGTTTTTTCACTGGTACAGTGTATGTAATTATCCTTAAATTACCTTTATAAATATGTTGTATGCCTGGGTTAAAAGTAGGTGTGTGGTGCCATCTTAGTTAAGACACTTTTTACAAAGGTGTGGGTTTTTTTGTGTTTTGCATTTTGGGGGGGAGTGGAGCATTGGTGTTTTTTTGTTGTGAGGGGGAAATACTCAAATGTAGGTTTTTAGTTGGGTAGAGATGTGCTGCCCATTTTAACATTAAGTAAAAATATGGTTTCAATTTTCATATTCCTGTAAGTGCCAGTTATTGTTGAAATAACATCATATTGATATCAATAGATTAAGAATCAAAATATTTGACTTTTGCAGAGCTTTATATTTAAGCCAAAGAGGTTCACATAAATACACATTTTTGTCCATTTTTTAAAGTTTTTGTGAAATTCTGCTTTTTATTATAGCAATGCACTTCACTACATGACACTACACTTTGTATCTATGATTCTGGATATTTTCTAACTATAAGGGTATTTAAGCACTATAATAGGTTTGTATGGAAGGTTGTTGAATCCCCATTTTTTTAAACAGACTGGACAAACACCTGTCATGGATGGTCTATGTTTACTTGGTTCTGCGTCAGTGCAGGGGGCTGGGTTTGGTGACCAATCGAGGTCTCTTCCAGACCTTCACTTCTGTGATTTTATGATTCTCTCTAGAGCTGAAACAAACAAAACTGTTTTTACTGTGCATTCATATTTCTAGAACTCTCCAAAACTTTTTTCCAAACTTGCTTAGTTATTTAGACACGTATTAAGTTTGGTATTTGTATTTGCTTTTGTTTTTTAAAGGAGTGATTTGATTTAAGAGTGCCTGGCAGATTGGCATATGATGGGAGTTCCAGTTACGGGGGCAGCTTCAAATATACAAAGACCAACATTGGTGTGAAAAGATTCACTGGCAAAGCTAAGGGGGCAAAAGGGGCAATTGTGCAAAAATAAGAACAAAAATATAGTTTCTACAGAACAGAGAATATACAGAGGTTTGGGAAACTAATAACGTTTTTTACTCTCTTGCAGCTACTTCGAGATCAGTTTCAATACAAACCAGTTTTAACAAAACAGCAGTTTCTCCAGTGTGGCTTTGCAGAAAGGAAAATACAGATTGTTTGTGACATTATCAGTGCTGTAATGAAAAAGCATAAGGAATTAAGTAATATGAATAAGGTACTGATCAGGGTGATACTTCAAATATGATTTACAGTATTTGAGAGAAAGATTAACTATATTTTGTAACATTTCAGTTCAAATGTTGCTCTAAGTAGAAAAAGAACTACAATAAGGATCACTAAAGTTAGTATAGGGGGGAAAAAACGCTAAATCAGAGTCCATCCCTTTACAAATTCAGTATGTACTCTCCCAATATAGATGATATATCAGATATTTAAGTGATTCTAAATATCTACACTTGCTGCTAGCCAAATGACCTAAACCAGGAGTTCTCAAACTTCATTGCCCCGCAACCCCCTTTTTACAGCAGAAATTACTATATGACCCCAGGAGGGGGGACTGAAGCTTGAGACCGTTCAAGCCCCGCTGCCCTGAGTGTGTGTGTGTGTGTGTGGAACATAGCCAAAGGGCTTCAGCCCTGAGGGGAGTAGGAGGCTGTAACCTGAGCCCCATCACCCAATACTGAAGCCCTCAGGCTTTGACTTCAGCCCCACTTGGTGGGACTCGGGGTTCTGCCCCAGGAGATGGGGCTCCAGCAAGTCTAATGCCAGCCCTGGCAACCCCATTAAAATGGGGTCACAACCCAGTTTCAGAACCACTGACATAGACATACTAACATTTTGTAGTGAACAGACAAAATTTTAAGTAAAGATAAACAAATTCACGCCATTAACAGTAAGTTTCATGTACTCTGTTACGCTTCTGGATGTAGTAAGAATATAATTGCAAAATAGTTCATTGTACTTCTGGAACAACTGTTAAGGTAGATAGGAACAAAAATCGAACATCTGCTCATTTGGGATTTTCTTTTTTTTTTTTTTTTTTAATTTTCTGAACAGTGTGACACTAACAGTATAGTGTTCAGAAACAAACATCTGCAACAAATTGGGTGTCTGTATATATTCTTACTACTTGTATGTGAGTTTTAGTTGGATTTCACAATACACATTTTGGGTCTTATTTATATATAGATCTTAATATATATCGATTTAGTATTTGGGCAGGAAAGAAATCTAGCACATCAGTTGATACTGGGTGTATGGGCAAGTTCCTTTCAGAAAAGAAATTTGAAACTTGTTCCTATTTTATACAAACTTGTAGGATGTAGGTCGGGGTGGTCAAACCGCGGCTCTCAGTTAAAGTGCAGCTCACTGAGCCCACCGTGTCCCCCTGCCCTATTCTCTGCCTACCAGTCTGGGGTGTGGGGAGAGCTCAGGGCTTCTTCCCAAGGGGAAGGAAAGGTCTCAGGGCTTCAGCCCCGCTGGAGGCACCTGCCAGGGCTTGGGGCTGAAGCCCTGGCAGATGCCTTCCCCAGGGCAGAATTCCCTAGCCCTGCTTCAGAGCAGGAGCTCTGCAGGGCTGAAGCCCTGAACCCTGGCAGGCACGCCCGGCTCTCGAACTTCTGAAGATTATCGTATGTAGCTCAGGGGATCAGTAATTTTGGCCACTCCTGATATAGATGCTGTATATCAGCATTACATTGCATGTAATGCTAGCGTTTAAGAAGTTCTATTCTATGCATTTGTAACTTGTGACCCATATAACTATAAGGATATATTTTCCTATTATTTAATCAGTGTTAAATACCTTACAACTATTTTTTCTTTTATATCTATGACCAGGCTAGACCCAATCTCATATGTGCAAAATGTGGTTTGAGAATGTATGTACATTAGATTCACTTTCAGGTGTTTGTTTTAGCCATTATTAGCATTCTTAATTTCATATATTTTTCTATTTTTGGTCAATATTTTACAATGAAAAAATCCAAACCTGTTTCATATGTATGATATTCAATCAGATCATATAGTGATAATTTTTAACTGTCATTTCCCCCCCTAAAATAAACTTTGCTAATGTGGTTTTTTTGTTTATTTTAAAGGCTAAATCTCAAACAAGAAAAAAAAACAGGTCTTTAAAATCTGAGTCACAAGCAAATTGTGAGAAACTTCTTGCTGATCCTGTTATTTGCAGGACTGTGATTTCTCAGCAGGTATGAAAATAGAAAGAAAATAGTTTGCTTTTTTATGAATACAGTTAAAGTTCTTTGACCCTAGTGATATTAACAAATCTGATTAGGGCTGATCTGCAGTTGTTCAACAAGCCAGTACCTTCCTAGAATGTAAGCTTCCATTTAAAATAAACAAAAACTTTAGTTCTGAAGATAAGTGTAAAAACAAGATGCAAACAGATGCAAAGAGTGGCTCTGAGAAATGTGCTCTGCTTCAGTTCACACTGACGTCTAATGATGGTATTTAAAGTATCATTATAATTTAACTGTTTCATTGGTGATCAGATATGAAAGAAAGGAGAGGGACAAACATAATATGAAGACATGCATAATCCATTGATGGTGGGTAGAACTTGGGCTATGAATGTAGTTTGAATTCTTTCCAATCTGACTGTAAGTAACACTACAATAATCTGTTATTAGAAATGCTTTTTGATATACTGCCAAAATCTGGAAATGTGTTTCATAACACATTTCTCAGTATAATATGTTTGATCTACTGACCTCTGCTACTGTTATACACCTCTACCTTGATATAATGCTGTCCTCGGAAGCCAAAAAATCTTACCACGTTATAGGTGAAACTGCATTATATTGAACTTGCTTTGATGCCTACTGTAGTGGCAGCGCCCCCGCCCCCCCCCCCGCGTGCACTGCTTTATTTTATATCTGAATTTGTGTTATATTGGGTCGTGTTATATCGCGGGTAAGAGGTGTACTGTGAGGGAGGCAAGAGGTTTTACTTTTATTCATAGAAGATTTGAATCTATAGAGATTAGCGTTGAAGGTTGTCAATAACAGATAGCTAAGGGTTAATGTTTCTTACTATTTTACTGTAAAGGGTTAACAAGGGAACCAAACACCTGACTAAGAGACAATCAGGAAACCGATTTTCAAAGTGATGGAGAACTTCATGGGTGTGTTTTGTACTTTGTTCTGTTGCTTTTGTCTCTCGGCTGATGAGGAAGAGCTTTTTTTTTTTCTCTTCAAGCGTTCATTCTACCCTTCTGTTCCCAGTTGTGAGTACAAAAGGAAAATCATAGGTATTATTGTATTTTATATTTACATGCTGTGGAGTTCTGGAATGTTTAAATTGTGATATCTTTTTGATTAAGGCTGATTATCATATTTTCTTTTTAAGCCAATAGCCCTGTGTAATTGTCATCTTGATGCAGTGATCATGTATATGTTTTTTTCTTTCTTCTTCTATTTTATAAAGCCTTCTTTTTTAAAACTTGTTGGATTTCTTTCCTAGTTAAGGCAAGGGATATGGAATCTCTGTCCAGGAGTAACTGCTCTCTCTAGGAAAGACTGGGAGGGGGGAAGGTAAATTGTCCTCTCTGGTCTTGTGTTTCAAGGGATTGAAGCAGGGGAAATCTCCTAGTATCCCAGGGCGGGAAAATCTGGGAGGAAGTAAAGAGCAGGAAGGGAAGTGGGTTATTTCCCTTTGTTGGAGGCCTGCAGTGCACTGAGTCTTGGGGGTCCCCCAGGGTAAACGGTCTTGGGATGCTAGACCAAGAGTTTATCAGGTACTCTGAATCCTGATTGGTGGCAGCGAGATAAGATCCAAGCTGGTAATTAAGCTTGGAGGTTCATGCTAAGCACCCAGATTTTGGAGGCTAAGGTCCAGATTTGGGACAGAGGCTTATTACAGAAAGGACCTCAGATGGTCATCTAGTCCAATCCCCTGCTCAAAGCAGGGCCAATCCTCAGACAGATTTTTACCCCAGTTCCCTAAATGGCCCCCTCAAGGATTGAACTCACAACCCTGGGTTTAGCAGACCAGTGCTCAAACTGCTGAGCTATCGCTCTCATCCTGCCCCTGAGGCAGCAAAGTTACACCCTGCAGAACTTTACAGAACTGTAATTGTTTAGTAAATCCAGACAGTCTCTACTCAATGCCAGAATGTAGCATCACTTGCTGTTAAAACCTGTTCTCATCACAAAGATTACCTGCGTCTGGCATGATTTACAACCTGACTCTACCCTTTCTGTATGATAAAGTAGAACGTGGGACTCCTATGGACAGATAGTCCACAGCTCCTTTGAGGAGAGGAATCTGTCAGCGACACTAAAATATGCATTAATCAACCAGCATTGAAGAAAACATTGATTGATACTCACAACTCTGCAAACCATTGACCATTGGTTACTTCTCTTTTTAAAGCTAGCAGAGAAGTCTCCAATGCTACCTTTCAGCTGCCAGTGTTCTAGATCCTTTTCATTCTGGCTTTTGGTCAGTGCATGATACGGGAAAAGAGCTTATTGCTCTGGGCAGGAGTAGGTCTTCCATCATAGACAAGAGAAATAGATTCCTACTCATTTTACTAAACTTCTTGTGACACTTGATACTATTGATCACCTAGTACACCTGTCTAGTCTCCAAGAGACTTCAGGGGGAAATGGAAATACACTGAAATGGCTCAGATTCTTATTGTGTTGAAATCAGAAGGTCATCATGGACAGTTGTTCTTCCACTTCCAAAGCCATCACCTCTGGAGTCCCACAATGCACATGATTCTTCCCTTTATTATCGTGTTGCCAATAGGAGGCCATCAAGGGTATGTCTACACTGCAGTTAGATACCTGCACCTGACTGAGGCTCGGGCCAATGGGCTGTTTAATTGTGGTGTATACATTTGGGCTTGGGCTGCAGCCTGAGCTGTGGGACTCCCACCCCATAGGATTCTAGAGCCGTTGCTCCAGCCTGAGCCTGAACATCTACACTGCAACTAAACAGCCTATTGGCCCAATCCCTGCAAGCCTGAGTCAGGTGGTACGGGCCAGCTGTAGGTTTTTAGCTGCAGTGTAGACATACCCTGAGAGATTTCTTAAAACAGGCTGAAGTGCAGGTAGTGCATGAAAGACACCGAGCTCTGCATCTCCTTTAAGCTAAATAGAAACAATGTTGTCTTCTTGCTTCCTCATAGTTTTAATTCAAAGCCTTGTTGAAAATATCTGGGTAAAGATATATAGAGGTAAAATTGGGGAGATGTCATTGTAGGGCACCAAATTAGGAAGAGGAGGTGGATTTAGGCATTTCTATCACAAATAGCAGAAATATCCAAAATACAAGACCTGATAGTAATGGGGAACTTTGCCCAGACATCTGTTGGAAAAATAATACAGCAAAACATAACATTTCTAATGTATTCTTGAAGTGTAGTGGGGACAAGTGGAATGTATTAGGGACAACTTTTTGTTTCAGCAAGTGAAGGAAGTAAGTGGGGGCATCCATGTTAGTCTTAATTTTGACCAACAGGGAGGAATTGGTTGCAAATCTGAAGGTGGAAGGCAATTTGGGTGAAAGCGATCCTTTTGAATTATGAAGTTTACCATTTCATGAAAGGAAGGAGTGAGAGCTGTGGACTTCAAAAAGCAGACTTTTAACAAACTCAGATAACTGATAGGTAAGATCTCATGGGGAAAATAGTCTAAGGAATAAGAGTTCCAGAGAGCTGGCAGTTTCTCAGAGAGCTATTAAAGGCACATCTGCAGACTATTCCGATGCAAAGGAAAGATAAGAATAGTAAGAGGCCAATATGGCTTTTTCAGTAGCTCTACAATGACCTGAAAATAAAAAAGGAATTCTAGAAAAAAAAGGAAACATAGATAATTGGCTAAGTATAGGAGTACAAAAGAATAGCATAAGCATATGGAGACAAAATCAGAAAGCTCAAGGCACAAAATGAGTTATACCTAAGTAATAAGAAGAGATTCTATAAATTACATTGGAACCAAAAGAAGAAATAGGTCCTCTACTTAGAGGAAGGAATGCTGCTAATGGACAACATCAAGGAGACTGTGGAGTTTAATGCCTGTTTTGCTTCAGTCTTCACTAAAATTAATGATGACCAGATACTCAGCGCAATTGATAAGGGGAAAGGAACACAAGCCAGAATAGGGAAAGAACAAGCTTAAAAATATTTATCTAAGTTGAATTTCATCAAGCCTAGGTGATTTGATTATATTTATCCTACAAGACTGAAGGAACTAGTTGAAACAATCTCTGAACCAATAGCAATTATCCTTGAGAATTCATGAAGGAAGGGTGAGATCCCAGAGGACTAGAGAGAGGAAAACATAGCACCTCTCTTTAAAAGGGGAAACAAAGAGGACCTGGCAATTGGACTGGTCAGGCTGACTTTGATGCCTGGAAAGATACTGGAACAAATTATTTAAAAAATGACTTTGTAAGCACCTATAGGATTATAAGGAATAGCTAGCATGGATCTGTCAAGAACAAATCATGCCAAAGCAACCTAATTTCCTTTTTTGGCAGGATTACTGGCTTAGTGGATAGGGAAGAAGCATTAGACATGATCTTGATTTTAGTAAGGCTATTGACACAATATCCTATGATATACTCATAAACAAATTTAGGGAAATATGATCTAAATAAAATTACTATCAGGTAGGTGCATAACTGGCTGAAAGACCTTCGTCATAGTAGTTATCAATGGTTTGCTGTCAAACTGGGAGAATATCCAGTGGGGTCCACAGGAATCTTTTCATTAATGACTTGGAAAATGGAATGGAGAGTACACTTAAAGGTTTGCAGATGACACCAGGCTGGGAGGGGTTGCGAGCAATTTGGAGGAAAGGATTAGAATTCAAAACAACCTTGACAAATTGGAGAATTGGTCCAAAACAAGAAGATGAAATTCAATAAAGCCAAGTGTGAAGTGAAGTGCTTCATTTAGGAAGAAGAAATCAAATGCACAACTACAAAATGAGGAATAACTGGCTTAGTGCTAGTACTGCTGAAAAGATTCTCGGGATAATGGTTGATCATAAATTGAATGTGCATCAACAGTGTGATGCAGTTGCAAAAAAGTTTAATATTCTGGGGCATATTAACAAGAGTGTTGTATATAAGGCATGGGAAACAATTGTTCTGTTCTGTTTGGCACTCATGAGGCCTCAGCTAGGGTATTGTTGAATACTGGGCACCACACTTTAGGAAAGATGTGAACAAATTGGGGGAGACTCCAGAGAAGAGCAACAATGCTAAAGGGTTTAGAAACCCTGACCTATGAAGAAATGTTTAAACAAACAAAACTGGCCATTGTTGGTCTTGAGAAAAGACTAAATAGGGGACCTGATAAAACTCTTCAAATATGTTAAGGAGTGTTATAAAACAACTGTGATCAATTGTTCTCTGTCCACTGGTGGTAGGACAAGAAGTAATGGCCTTAATCTGCAGCAAAGGAGATTTAGACTAGATATTAGGATAACTTTTCTAACTATAAAAGTAGTTAAACTCTGAAATAGGCTTCCAAGGGAGGTTGTGGAATCCCCATCATTGGTGGTTTTTAAGAAGGAGTTGGAGAAATCACTGTCGGGGGTGGTCTAGATTTATTTGGATCTGCCTCTGCGAAGGGAGCTGAATTTGAAAACTTCTCAAGTTTCCTTCCAGCCCTTCATTTCTATGATATGTTTGTGACTTCCACACTCGATTATTGTAACTTGTACCTTATAATGAAGCCAAACACCCCTGAAAAAGTTCTAATATAAAACACAAAAGTTCATTTGCTTAGCAGTGCACATTACCATGAGCTCGTCACTTTGGTGTTCTGCTTTTTCAGCCGACTCTCATTGAATAACGTATAGTTCAAGGTCTGTGTCCCCTTCATGGGCCTGGACCTAGCTACCAGTGAGTGTCCTTCCCTCCACAGCTGTGACCTCCCATGACTCCTCAGTTCTGTTGGAACAATAAAATTATTAAGCAGTAGAGAGAGAGACTTGTGAGTCTTTGAAGTCAGAATATTCAGAGGAGTAGGGCTTACACTATGGAACTCTTGCAAGGGGTAAGAGATCTTGCTGTGCTCAGAAAGAAATGTAAACTGATCTTTTGACTTGGCTTTCCTCAGTAAACCTACCTAGAAAAACTAAAAAATAAACAAAATCACCTAATCCAGCTATTTTTCTAACAGGCTGCCGAGGAAGAGGAGAGATGTTTCTGACTTTAAATATGTGAAAGCAATAGAGGTGATGGGCCATATGACTCTGAAAAGATTATCAAGTATAACTGTTTTTTCACAGTTTAAATCTTTCATGATCTGTCTTACAACTGGGTGAGATCAGATTGCTTGGATGTATAGATAAAAGCAAAATAATTAAATGCAGAACATTGTGCATTTAGTTGGCAAGAATGTTTTTGTTGTAATAAATCATACACGTGGATTATTGTTTTTACATACAAAGAAACCTCAAGTGGAACGTCACCCAAATAGTGAAGTTAACATGCATGGCTATAATACAGCCATTCCAGTAAATGAAGATAGTGAAGAAGAATCCTGTGTAGCTGATGATGTTTTGGAAGTTGTGTGTGAACAAGTAAGAATTTGAATTTTAAAATGTAGAGTTTGGTATGATAGCTTAAGTGGCTTCCAAACATCTTTTTTATTTTTTTCAAAATTAAACTTGATCTATAAGTATATAATAAATGCGTAAAGATCCTTAATAGTACAATTGTACAACTTAAGAAAAAAAGAGTTCTAATGTGAGTAGCAGTTGAGACTTACTACATCTTATTTATTTTCAATAGTGTCCCCAATGTACAATGTACTGTACAAGCACAAAAAAGAAGGGTTCCTGCCCCATGAGTTATGTTTTTTCCTTTCCTAAAAGATCATACCAGATGGTCAAAAAACAGGGTAAAGGGAGAAGAGGTACAACAAACCTGTAGGAATAGTTATGTGGTGGTTGGTCTTCTCTTGATTATTATTTCAATATAAAGCATCCCCAGTTACCCCACAACTTGAGAGTCAGCTGGCTGGTTTCTGGCAGGTGTCTCTAATGTGCATACTTTTTGCATAAAGCAGTTCACAGCAATTTCTGAAGGAAAAAGCATTCATAAATGTGACTCATCACAATGGTTGAAATGATCTAGTAGGGAAGAGAAAATGTTCTGTACTTCTTCAGTTGAGTTTATCGTGTCTGTACAATTGTATTTATGCCTAAAATTAGAGAGAGTAAAATCTCTTATTGTCCTTATTTCCAGGCCACAGAAGATAATAGTCAAATCGAGCTGCTAAAGAGCCAGCTTGCTGATTGCCAAGAAAAACTTCATAAGCTAAATTGGATGGAAGGTAAACTACATGTTTTAGAAGAGAGACTGAAAGGGAAGGTGATTATAGATGAGAAGGACTGGAATAATCTCCTGAGCCGGGTCTTGCTTCTTGAAACAGAACTGTTATTGCAGTCAAAAAAGGTATATTTTACCATAAAGCTTCTATTTTATTGGGGAGGTGGAATGTGTAGCAGGGTGGATTGATTTAAACCGGGGATTTTAATCTTATTTAGCATTTGTATGTTATTTGCCTAAAGAAAGGATGATTCTCATTGGTTGATGCAAAACAACATTTTGATGGTTATAACTAAATATGCAGAACTTTAGAGTTACGAACATCAGAGTTACAAACTGACCAGTCAACCACACACCTCATTTGGAACCAGAAGTACACAATCAGGCAGCAGCAGACACATTCTCCCCCGCATTCCCCTACCCGCTCCCCCGCCCCAAAAAAGGCAGATACAGTACTGTGCTAGACATAAACAACAAAAATAAAGGGAAAGTTTAAAAAAATTGAGAAGGTAAGGAAACTGTTTCTGTGCTTGTTTTATTTAAATTAAAATGGTTAAAAGCAGCATTTTTCTTCGGCATAGTAAGGTTTCAAAGCTGTATTAAGTCAATATTCAGTTGTAAACTTTTGAAAGAACCATAATGTTTGGTTCAGAGTTGTGAACATTTCTTGAGGGGTTCATAACTCTGAGGTTCTGCTGTGTAGCCTCTACATGAAATCTAGTACTACTTTTGCTAAACAGGGAGATACACTATAGCTATTCACATTTAACAATTATAAAGCGTGACATACATATATTCAAATTCTTAATTTTTACTACTTTGTTAGAAAATAATGAATGAGGCAATTCTTTTCTACTAGATTAAATTTTTTACTTGTGATTTGTATCAAGATACGTTTAGATGAAAATTGAAATGCAGTTAAAATGCGCTAAACAGCATGTAAAATTTGTTTGCTAGTTAAATACTTAAGAATTTTTTTAATCAAAACCTCTTTAGCATTTAAAAGCGAATTGTGAAACAAAGGACGTATTATGTATAGTTAGTGAATTGAAGTGCTTGTTTCATAGACTTGTAGAGTACATCTGTACTGTAATAAAAGACCCATGCCATGGCCACAGGGCTGGGTCAGTTTACAGTAACTCCTCACTTATAGTACGTCTACACTACCTGCCAGATCAGCAGATAGTGATCAGTCTATCAGGGATTGATGTATCGATCTTGTCTAGACACGATACATCGATCCCTGAACGCGCTCCCCATCGACTCTGGAACTCCCCAGGGCGAAAGTCAGAAGCGGAGTTGACGGGGGAGCGGCAGCCGTCGATCCCGCACTGCGAGGAGGCGAAGTAAGTCAATCTAAGATACGTCGACTTCAGCTACACTATTCTCATAGCTGAAGTTGCATATCTTAGATCGATTTCCCCCCTGGCCTCGCCCCCCCAGTGTAGACCAGGGTTTAAAGTCATCCCGGTTAATGTTGTTTCATTGTTACATTGCTGATCAGTTAGGGAACATGCTCGTTTAAAGTTGTGCAATGCTCTCTTCTAACATCGTTTGGCAGCTGCCTGCTTTGTCCACTGTTTGCAGGAAGAGCAGCCCAGTGGTGCTAGCTGGTGGGTGCTTGGAACCAGGGTGGAGCGACAGCCCCCCATCAGCTCTCCCTATCAGCTCTCTGCTCCCCTAAGTTCCCTGTGCAGCAGCTGCCCAGCAGGCTAGCAATTGCAGCTGTCCCTCCCTGCACTGCCATATGCTGCTTCTGCCCTCTGCCTTGGAGCTGCTAGACTCCTGCTTGCTGTGGGGGAAGGGGGAGCAGAAAAAGGGGGGCTAATGTCAGGGTGTCCCCCTCCCCCCTGCTCTTGCACCCCGCTTACCCCATTTTCCATAGAGTGGGGAGACATATGACAGAGGGAGCTTCCAGGCAGCAACATCTGCAGCTGCAGTCTGGTCTCAGCTTGCTGATCTAATTAACAAGGCAGTGTACTTCTGACCCCACTCTTCATACTTAAAGGGGAAATGCACATCTCTCTCTCTCTCAGGGTGTGTCTGTCTTCCCTCCCTCCTTTCCTGCTGCCTTGTACAGTAGTGTGTGAGAGTTAACCCTTGAGGGCTCAGCCAATTGCTAGTTCATCATTTAGCAGTAAGGTATTCCCTGGAAATATCCCACCCTCTGACTCCTCCACTTCAACCAAGCTTCACAATCATCATCACTGTGTACCAGCATTAAATTGTTTGTTTAAAATTTATACTCTGTGTGTGTGTGTACACACACATACATATATAGACTAAAAATAGTCTGGTGAAAAAAAATTCCCTGGAACCTAACCCTCTCATTTACGTTAATTCTTATGGGGAAATTGGATTCGCTTAACATTGTTTCGCTAAAGTCGCATTTTTCAGAAACATAACTACAACATTAAATGAGGAGTTACAGTACTTGGGCTTGCCGGACTTGGGTTACACGGCCTATAGAATTGCTGCATAGATGTCCTGGCTCAGGCTGGAGGTTGGGTGCTGGGGTAAGGATCCTACCACGTGCCCCCCCCAGCCTGAGCCCCAGTGTCTACACAGCAGTTTTACAGTCCCGTAGTCTGAGCCCCCTAAGCTTGAGCCAGCTGACCCGGCCCAACCATAGGTGTTTAATTACTGTATAGACGTATCTGTAGGTTCTGGTCACTATGTCCTTCAAGATTTTAGAGCTAGTAGATCTCATCCTCACACCTTGTTTTTATTTGTACATTGGAAGAGAAAAGCAAAGGGTTTCCTCTTCTTCAGCTTACTTCTAATGACCTAATGATTAAACTGAAATTGTTGAATAAATTGAAATGGAAAAAGTGTTCCTTCTTACTTACAGAAGAAGTTACTGCTGTCAAAAGTGAGGTTAGCATTTCAACAAATTATATTGTTCCAGGTGACTTGTACCACTTCAGAGACTTGACTTTCTTCACAGCTTCAGAAGCAAACATGTGCTGCTTAAATACCACCTTTTCATTTAATTTAAATGATTTTTAGTAAGGTTAAGCCTGATGTAGGTTTTTGTAATTCCAAATTTCATTGTCAATAGGTTTATTTTTAAAAAGAAAAATGTATTTAATTTCAATTTAAAAATGTTTATTTTAAAAACAAACAAACATTTTCTCTACCCTGATCTGTACTAATATTTAGCAATTAGAATATCTATCATTTGTAAGGTAATGTGTGACCATGATCACATGACAAAATTTTAAACAAGACAGAAATCTCAATTTCACTATTCCTCCTCTCTCCCAATTGTGCTCTCTCTCCCTTTTAGGGCCCCCTGTTTCTCTCTCATCCAAAAAAAAGTTAGTGGCTTATTTCTGAAAAGCACAGAGCTATTTCTTCAGGACTTATGGAGCAGCACTGTGCATTGTAATGGAGTTTCCCAGAAGGAGCCTACAGACCCTGAGGGAACTACAGAAATAGCTCTGCAGTTTATCAATGATAGCCACTGTGTTAGTATGTGGTACTAATACATTTACTGAAGGAATGTAATTACTGTTTGAGTGGTTGCTATTGTAATGAAAAAATTCAGCCTGTTTAGTGGCATGTGATTTTTCTCTTACTTTGACTATCTCATCCTACCTTGTTGGATTTTCTTCCTGTAACTGTAATAATTTACGTGAGACAGCCAAAGTACCACTTATAAAGCTGAATACTGTTTTATTTCCCAAGTCTAGGAATATTATATTTTGAAAACAGAGAATCTTTTTACAAGAGCTTCTTGAAAAGGTTAGACTTTCATTCTGTTTAGCATTATCTGGGTTTCACACTAGACATCTTCATTTCTGATTGTAGAAAAATGCACGATTTCATATGTTCAGGCAAGCCATCTAGAAACTGGATGCAAAATTAAGAATGAAAATTCAGCAGATGGTTTGCTCAGTACTGTGGGAAACACTTCATTCATTAGGCAAGTTTATCATTGATCATCATCTTATTGATTTCTGATTTAGTGGTTGGCATTTCACTCCTAGTTGGTGACATTAGGTAAATTTTCTCAATGCACATGAGATTTAGTGACATCACTATGCTGGATATGTTTAACATGCCACAGCAAATCAGCATTTTTCCTCAGGGTAGTGTATTTTTTTTTTTTTTTAAACTTTAAAAGCTTTTGAGGGGTGTCGGTCTGTCTATCTAATAAATATAATATAATATAATATAATGCTAGTGTTCACAGCACAGTATATTTGTGAGTATGTGTTCAGGATCTTCCTGTAATGCTGTAAATTACAATCCTCAGAATACTTCAGTTATTGTGAAAAGCTGTCCAAAAGTTGAAAATTTTTGCAAAAAATACGTGACTGATGCTGCAGTTTCTTGCAGACATGTTAGAATGTTAAGTCAGTCACATCATTTGTTTGATTGTATAAAGTTGGAGATGTCGTTATAAACATATAATCTGGTTCTCATTCTACATTTATTGAAAATGCATTGTTTATCTAAAAGAGGTTTTTTGGAGGGTTAAATGAGGAAAGCTACCATCTCTCTCTATGGTATTTCAGGATGCTCACTTAGTAACATTTTAAAGAAAATTCATGGCTCAAAGGTTGAATATGGAGCTTTTCAATTCTAGATCATGTTTGAATTTGTCTCAGGTCAGTAATGACAGAAATGTGATACCATCTTATGTCTATTAATCAGTCATTGTGGATGAATTTGGTCTTATTGCTCAGTGCATGTCCAAATCACACAACCATTGTTAATAGTTTGTTACCTTTGCTAGTGCTCTCAGGAAGCCAAGGACTGGATGAGCATAAAGAGAATTGCCCTCTCTTTCACAGGTCACTTGTTGAGGCACATTGTGGTGGAGACACTGTGGAGAAGCTTGCCCCTGGTCTCAGCTAGCCCAGCTCTACCTGTTCTGTGGCTTGATAAATGCCTTCTAATCTGGAACTTTTCAGTACCACTAAATCCAATTAAAACAATAGATAAATATAGATAAATATTCATTATTTTGCATGGTACTGTGGTTTAGACTAGCCTCATATTTATCTGCCACTTAAATATTTTAACAGTAGTACCATTTTTTGAAAACATTTAACCAGATTGTGTTTCTTTTTAGTCTAGACTTTTGTTGTAAGAGCAGGAGTATACAAAAACAAGTTTGATTTAGTTTGTGTGCACCATGGTTGCTTATTTTTCAGTACAGAAGGAGCTGGTTCTTGCAACCTTCTTCTGAGAAGCTCTGAAATCTCAAAATAATATGAACATTCTGAGACCAATCTCACACCACCATCAAAGCCTCAGTGCAATGTGTGTCGCTGCTAACACCTGGAACTCTCAAGGCAGCTGCAATGGAAGGGGTTGGGAAGAGGAAGCGAGTCCAAACTTCTCCCAACTCTGAGGGCAGTAATTACTGTTTGCCTGCCCCCAGATTCCTGGGGAGCGGGTAGGAAAGAGAGCTGGGGGCTATGACCATGCAGCACTTGGGACACCCGCCGCCCACACACACTGTAATAGCTTCTGCTGCTACTTAATGTAATTAGCCCAGTAGGTCAAGTGGTAGATTTGTGTTATAGTGCTGAATGTTCAGAGTTCAAACCTTGCTGATCACTCACAATGGTGGAGGGAATGGTTTATTTTTGTTTTTTGGGTTTTTTTAATACTCCACATCAAACTAGGAAATTCCATACAAAAATCTATGTTAAAAGTTGGCACTGCAACCTTAATTCTGCCCCTTGTACGTTCACTTTATGATACAGACTTCTATTACGTGATCATATGCTATTTTTCTACAGGACCCCTACATCATTTAGCATGCAAGATGGATGCTAGCAGGCAGAATTAAGGTTGCATTGACAGCAGTAAATCTGGCACTTGCTAACTTTTGAGTTATTGACATGTAAGCAAAATAATGTTGTTTAATGTAAATTTTTGTATTAGAATATATGTGACTCTGAGACTGTACATTTTACATGTGCACACATCCTACTCCATACATTCATATGGTGCATTATTGAAATGAAAGCAGTTCTAGTCCCAGAGGGGTTTCAGAAGGGTGGGGACATCCATCTGCATAGATTAGCTTGCAGGATCCGGGCCTAAATTAAAGAAACATAAGTTCATGTTTCTGAAAGAAAAAACAGTAATTCTCGATGCTCAAGGCAAAACCCTAAAATTAACTTCTAATTTTCTTAACAAATTAATTCTGAAGAAGAAAATGGTCACATTATAACAGAGAAAGCAGATATAGCATTAATATTGACAATGTATAAAACAGTTTATTTTCACCATTTGTATCATGAGACAAGTGGGTATTTTAGGCAAAACTTTCAAACTTGATGATCTAAAATTAGACAACAAAATCCAGCAATAGACCTCAAATCAGCAGCCTCAGAGTCAGAGGAGCAGAGCACTTGCAGCCACCAGTAGTCAGTCATTCAGAGCTGTTGGTGCACAGTGTGTTTTAATAAATACCACTCCACCTGATCAAGCAATCACATCTGGATTGTTAGGCATTCCACTGTGAAACTTTTGGGCTCAGTTTTTACAGCAAAGTTGTATTTCAAAAGACAAGATGCTTTAATGAGTTGACCTTTTTTTTTTAATGATATAAATGGATATACTAATATAAAGGATCACATTTTTATTCTTTACTCATAGAAGTAGTCACATAAAGCTACTTCCATAATGCTAGAAAAATGTGGTCAGTACTGTACATAGATATACATATATTCACCCATTTGATTATAATTCTCAGTACTCAGATGGCATTTAAATAAGACTTGTGGCTAAGTTATAGAATTTGTTTTGTAAATGGCAAAAATAATTATTGTTTCAGAGTGACTTATCTACAGAATTTAACAATATGAGTGAAGACCATACCTCTAGTAGGAATATGACTCCAGTTTCTCCTGGTGAGTGTTTGCAATGCTCTTTACTTAAAAGGTTTTCTTTTAAGCAGCTTTTGCTAACCTTGCATAAAATTGTGTCACAGTTAGGATTTTAAGTTGTTTAAATAGACACTGTCAACTTTAAACTGACTAACTACATTTTAAGTTCAGCTGTTTCAGGTACGAGCCAGCCCCTGAAATCACCCTCTTAGTTTTGGGGCTTTTATGTACATTTCCTATTTGATAGAATGTGTTGTGTTTTCTCCCCTCTCCTGTGTTGCTGTGTCTATCATCACAAAGATAATTAATTATTAGAGAAACATATTTCCTTATTTTTGTTTATAGGAAGCTCAAAAAAAGGCCTGGGGCACAAATGTGATTTTTTTTTTTTTAAGTTGATTTATCTTTTTTTTTCTTTTTTAACAAACTGTAAAATACTAGAAAAAGTAGTGGGTAGTGGCCAAGTAAATTTCTGAAGGTGTACACAGCAAGCTTTTGAAGCAACTATTGCCTAAGTACAAAGGGACCCAGGAGAAAATCACACTAAGTATCTTTTCAGGTAAATAACCCTCTCTGGACCATCACTGAGGCCAGGGAAACTGAATCAAATTTTTCACTCACACTCTCTTCCTTAGACTTCATCCATATTGCCTCTTCCTTCTTCCCTAAACTGTGGCTTGACTTGCCACTCCCCCAAGTCTGATCCATCCTTAGTTTCCTAATTCTCCAATTTGTTCTTCTCGGGTAATATACACTTAAAGCACTGAGATGTGTCTACAGCCTTAACTTCCCCTTAAAGTGTTCTGTGCAGGAATTTATATTACCCAGCATGTTTATGGTACTGTCTGTAGTATAAAATCTTTCTCAAGTCAAAATCTTATTCTGAATGAGTCATAGACTTACTTAATTAATATAATTTTTGTAGACAGCAGAGTAAAGATAAGATTCTCTCTGACTATGATGCCTGATAAGTGAAGTGGCAAACTAAATCTTATACACCATTTACCTCTGTAATATTTTTCTAGATTGTCCTACATATCAAGCTTGCTCTAACACCCACAATTGTTTTGTCAAAATACCGTAAATAAATTTGTGTTAGTGGGATATATACGTTTGAATTGATTTACTTTATCACATGATATAGATCAGCTGCCATCTGGAGGCTTTGAGACCCACTACTAAACAGTGCAGTTTACAATGTTATTTTCTGAATGCAGACTCAGGACTTGTAACCTGGATCCATAGACTGTAGCTTTAATTAAAGAAAACAAAGCCAAAAACCAAACTCCACCTTTATTTAAATGGGAATTTTTGCTTTCCTCAGGACCACAGGTTTTTAAAATAGTAACTTTTTTTTTTTAAATGCTAGGATAGCATCAAGCTTTCCCTGATACAAAGGGTAGGGATTTTCTAATATGTTTGATATGTTGGCCTAAATTTGCTCCTATTGAAACTGGCACTTGCTTCTATACAAATGTTTAAACCCTGATTCTGCTGAATGAATACTAACCCTAGATTATTGGAAACATTTTTGTTTGTATGTCAGCTTTTTATAGTGTAAATCACTTACAGAATTAAAAACATATTTGGAAAAGCTTTTCATGTTATAGTAAAATATGTTTACAAAGATAATTACTATATTGCTTAAACTTTTTTTTAAGTTTAAAAGATTCCACAGCTGTATAAGAGAAGTGGTTTATAGTAAGAAAACAAATGTGAGCTGTCTGAAATTATTATTGAATGTTTTTCCCAGTAATTGTACTTGCCTAAGTGTTTCAATTGACTGTAATCATGACAAATGCAACATTCCTGGATAATCTTTGTTGGAATTTTTTTTTTTTTTTTTTTTGTGTACATCGTACTGAGCATACTCTGTTCATGTTCTTTTAAAAGAATATGAGAAACCCATCTTGGACCTTTACCAGTAGCCTTTTTCGTTCTAAACAATGCATTCTCTTCTGTTATTACATACTGTAAATCAAACTGTTCGATAGCTGACCCTGCTGCAAGAGAGCAAAAAGGCAAAGGTGACCTAAAAATGAATATTTCTCCACAGATATTGAGAGGAAGGAGGAGATGCCAGAGAGTCTTCATCAGTCGTCTGGATACAGTTCACTATTATCCACAGACCCATCTCCTAAAGCCGCAACCATTAATTATCATGGTTTGACAGAGATTTCAAAGGTAAGTAAAACTGGCAAATGCTTAGTTGATTTCCTTTCTAAGGTCAAGAGAACAAGTAAGCATTAGTTTTAGTTGTATATACTACTAGCAAAAAACAGCAAAACTATGCAAAACTTCATCTAGGTCTGTCTCATAAAAATCCT
Organism: Chelonoidis abingdonii; assembly: GCF_003597395.2. Lineage (NCBI taxonomy): Eukaryota > Metazoa > Chordata > Testudines > Testudinidae > Chelonoidis > Chelonoidis abingdonii. The sequence continues at coordinate 75,488,045 of NC_133773.1, forward strand.
TTTGATATGTAAACAGTGCTTAAAGTATCTTTTTGCATGAATTCTCCAGGTTAAAAGTCCATTTCTGAAGATTGTTGGCTTTGAAGAATTGCCTAAATATGTTGCTTTTAAATTGCAGGAGACAACAAGACAAAGAATGGAAAGGATAAGTAAAATGTAAGTAATAGAAAAGGGCAGCAGGAATTCATTTCCCAGTAGGGAATTGTACTGGACTAAGACATATATAGAATGTGCATATGTTTTCCAAACCTCAAAGGTCTCTACATCAGGTGTGGAATTTCCTTATGACTCCACTGGATAATAAATCCACTTACAGTTCTGTGTTTGAGGGCTGAGTCACTGTTTTGGTTTGTAACAAACAATATAATGCATTCTTAATGGTATTAACTAGGGATTAAAGAGTGTTTAGAATTTGGTTGACAACTAATAGGAGTATTATCTGTCTTCTGATAAGAGTTTACTGGAACTACGTAAAACTTGTGTTCAAACTTGGAAGTGAACTATTAAATGAAAAGAGCTAGACCGGTTTCAGACAAGGCATCACATAAAAATACCCAAAATAATGAGTATCTACTGCTGGTTCTGAGATTTGTAATGAAAATTTACAGGTAGAAATAACTTTCATTACACTTGCTGAAGTAAAATGAAATGCATCATCACAGTGAAACTTCTATTCAACAAGATTTCTGTATCATACAAATGAGTGACTTCAGGAAGCTGAAGTCATTAATCTTGTCTGCCACTTTGCAAAAACCTAAGCTTTCTGATGGTGACAGCCTCTTTAAGGCTAATTTGTGATATACAAAGTGTCAATTATCTCCTCCATTAACTTTATTTTTGTGAGTTTTTTGTTCCTTCTCTATATATATTTTTTAAATGTCTCTCTCAAATAACAGCAAATCTAATAGCCTGACCAGTGTAAAAACAAACAAAAAGTCAGGAATGCTGCTTTACTTCAGCTTCATTCATTAGTAGTAAATGTTTGTTTTAGTCTTTCTTTTAACCAATTTTTTAAATATTTGTAGGATTGAAGAAACTTCAGAATTGCTGAAAAATTCAAAGTAGCACATCGTAGACAATTTTCTGTCTAGACTTCTGGATCTCAAAACTATTATGTAAATTTGTACAATTTTAAAGTTGTTTTGAATATATTATCAGTTTTAAGGACTAATTGTTTTAAAATTGTTTTTATTTTTACTTGAATAAATGTTTTCTAATACCTTTTGTGTCATGATTACATTAATTTTAACCTTTTGCTATAGAAAATTACATGAGTTGAAGTCATTACAGCAGTGTATTTTTGTGTTGACATTTGTTGGCAGTGTGCTAAGTAATATGTTTTTTAAAGTGCAGGCTTGAGGACCATGGTTTACATCCTGTTGGAAACACTCCAGCTGGGACTTGCATATAGCACCCAAGAGACTTTCATACATACCATCTTGCCATCTGTACTGTTCAATAAGACTTAATGAAAACTTAAATGCACATATTGTAAATGTGTACCTTTTTTTGTTTTGTTTTTTTAATTATAAATTTTCATGGTTTAGTCAGAAAGCACCCCAACACATTATGGCTTCCATTAACACTGACAAAGTGAGGGTCATTTGGATCCTAAACACTAAAATGTGTAAGTCAGTCCACAGACTTTGACTATGAGAGATGTGGTGAGTGTTTTAGTGCTCTATTACCCAACACATTTTAAGACCAGCAGCACAGATGGAGACCATCCAGTGTACAAAGACATACAACATTTTTATGATTTGAAACTATATAAAATTTCTCTTATGAGACATAAGTTGATGTAAGACTTCCATAAACATGATATAGTAAAATCAAAGGTGTGAGCGTGGGCTGGATAGAGAGATGGGATTTCATCCTTCTTTTTTAAATTATTGGATATTTACAGTGTTATGTAAGGAAGCTTTTTACAACATGCTGTAGCTATTCGTATTCCTTTGATTCACATGAAAAGATCAAAAAATGACATTGCAGCAGCTGAAGATATCAAGTTTTTAATGGTATAATTTTCAGATGGAGCATCTGTTTGTTCTTCCTTTGTAAAAATGATCTATTTGATTTAATAATCATTATGAATATGTTCCTCCATAAATATGTGGTTGATTTCATTTTACATATTCAAACTGAGTAACATACAATAATCTGTTGTTGCTTCATAAATTTCATAAAGCTTAGGACATGAAAACACTTGTAATAAACTCCCATTTTTTTTCCAGTATACTTAAGTTGCAGATTCCCTGGGAAGCAAGCTTTACACTGGTGATGGCAACTTTAAAGTTTATTTGGAAATACCCCTTTTTCACAACCCACTACTCCACTATCCTAAAGAATAATTGTTTAAATTGTTTCTTCTAGAGAGAAGAAAAATTTCCTACTGATCTGAGATGGTGCGTGTTGTGTGCAGTAAATAGAAATTATAGCACCATCTTGTGGTGCATGTTTATACAAAGTATTTTTCAATGTAGAATAAAATTGTTTTGATACAAACTACCCACAATCACTGTTTTGAGTATCAACTTTTCATTGTTTACTGTATTGCATTGATACAGGCTTCTAACTGGTAATTTAGGGTGGAAATTACTGCAAACAAAGTGGCATGCTCCCAAAAGTGCAACTCCACTGTTCTCAGCAACAACAGGAACACTAGCATAGATGAACAACGCCACTTTTATCATTGTGGTGACTAGAGGTAAAAATCCTAGTATCCCATGTATACTAACACAGTGGTAGATCTCCATGACTGGTAATGAAACAGTTGGCGATTCCCTCCCTCCTCTCCCCAAAAAAGAGTTAGACATTAGAGAGTGTTTTTCCTAACAGCTTTTATCGTGACTGGTTTCTTTCAGCTTGCCTAACAAGAATTCCGGGGTTTCAAAATGTGGATGTTTTACATGACGACTATTTTTATCTATTTACTGTGCTGCTATTCACACTTTAAAGTTCTTAGAGATGGTTCTTTAAAAGAGAAGAAAAATCAGTCCACTGCAGAACAGACACTCCTTTCCTGAATACCTTTCTTCTTAATTTATATAATTTAAAGAAATTAATTGGAAACTCTCTCTCTCCCCCCTCATAGATCATACAAAAGAATCCCACCTTTCAATTCTTATGACACTCATGATCATGCAAGGGATAATGAAGTATATTTGTATTAAAGTGTAACACCTAAGCCGGACCTCTTCCTAAAATGGCAGTTGATCTTGGACTGGGTTCTAAATCTTCTAGTAGATGTGAACTGAAGCATGCATGCTTGTTTGAAGAGTCAAAGTAACAAAAAAAAACCCAGCTCCAGGGCCATAGCAATTATTTAGAACATGCTTAGCTTGTGTAATAACCATAAAAATCTGTCAAGTATCAGGGGTAGCCGTGTCTGATAGTTACTGATATATAATCTGAGTCACAGCCCTTTTGTTAATCTTACTTGGGGTTGCTGTAGAGAGCTTCTTGAGTTTTAATATTTGAATGCTGTGAAGCATAGCTAATAAGGGAACAATTGCAGTATATGGCCTTAGAATGCACTTTAGGTTTATCATATTGCCTTAGTTACTCTAATAGAGAGGACAGAAACAGTATCTCGCTAAAGGCCTGACCTAACTCCCCTTAACTTAAATGTTCTCAACACAGTATTTTTTTGGGGGGGGGGGGGGGGGCGGATTTAATTCTTAATTCTGTACAGTAGCTATAATCTGTGCATATGTGGGTGGGGGTTAGTCATTATTAGTAAGTATGTCCCACCTTCTTGCTTTTATGCTGCTTCTATGATATATTTCATACTTTACACTGGTCCTTGGGGAGAAATATATTTCTTTCTTGTATTATTGAGTAGCTCACCAGCTGGTCAGAAATATGCTGTGTTTTGCAAAGCTGAAATGTTTCTGAACACACATAAATATTGAAGAAATTTTCATGGGGAAAGTTTTTGGGGTCCAGGGTTCTTTGGTCACTTTCAATGAGAAAGAGACTAACATACTTCATAGGTTGGTGATGTTTAGGCTACTGGCTTGGGATGTGGGACACTCAGGTTCGAATCCTTGCATTGCCTGATTTAGAGTTTTTTTTCCATCCAAGATCACTCTGAATCAGGCAAAGCAGGGCTGTGAACCTGATTCTCCTACTTCCCAGCCAGAGCCTAACCACCAGGCTGTAGAAAGTGAGAGTATACTCATCCTTAGTCAGTTTGAACGCACAGTGGATATTTTGGCAGAATTCTGTTTTTCAGAACAAATGGAAAGTTTCTGTTTTGTTCCAATGTGGAATGAAAACAAATTCTAAACCTAGAAAGTTGCCATGGAATGGAATTATTGTCTCTGGACAGCTCTACTGGGAAGAAAGATCTTTTTATATACTTTGCTAGTGTTTGATTCCCCATGATGTAATCTTCTGGAGTGATGGTTTTCTGTAGCACTCCATAGATGTTGTGAATTCTAAGAAATGAGTATTATGCTACTCTTTTAACCTGTTAACATGAGGTACTGGTGCAGCTTTGAAAAAACACTTTAGTAATACAAATGCTCTCTGCATCTTAAGCGCATCTGAAACTTGTTCCCTGCAGTGTCTTTGTTCCATTGGAACTGCACTTTTAATTTATCAGTTTTTTTGTTTTCAGTCCAAGAAAAAGGCACTTTAGTATGGGAAAAACTCCAGTGGGAAAATAGTGACATCACTGACAAAGCTAAAATTCTGATGCAGTGGAGCTGTTTTTGCCTGCAATCTTGAGGGGATACATGTTGAAATTAGGACCAAAAATTGATGGCAGTTGAGCAATCTCAAAATGCAATAGAGAATATGGCTTTTGGTGACACCCTTGGGTCAGAAAGACAACTGTGGCCGTATTGTGTTTGTAATGATTTATACAAGACATAACATAGTGTTTAATCGTTGACTTGCAATAAGTCACTGAAGGTATATTTTTAAACAGATGTGTTTCAAGACTATCCATGAATTTTAATCTGTGGCTACGTCTACACTGCACGATTATTTCGAAGTAGTTTAAACCGATATTACGAAACCGATGTTATAAATCGGTTTTGCGCGTCCACAATGCGATCACAAAATCGATTGCTTGTGTCCATGTCCAAGCTACCATCGATTTCAGGAGCGGTGCACTGTGGGTAGCTGTTCCTCAGCTATCCATAGTTCCCACTTCCGGGTTGAGAGCACAGTGCCTGATGGGCAGAAAACATTGCCCGGGTGGTGCTGGTACAGCCTCACCCTCCCTTTGTGAGGGCAAGACAACCTTTGGCGCGTTTTTTTCGCGGAGTGCATTGAGCAAACGCATAGCACAGCAATCATGGACCCTGAGATCACAAACGGTATCCTGACGTTGTCACACCTGCGTACTCTCGTGCTGACTATACGGAACAATGAACTGCAAAGCAGGAGGAGAGGAGGAGGCAGCTATTGCTGAGCGGCGAGGACAGCGATGACGAGATGGAGGCAGAATTCTCCATAACCGCTGGCCCAGCGTTTTGGAGCTGCTGCTATTAACGGGCATCTACTACCATTGAACGCCGAATTTGGGCACGGGAACAAGCACAGACTGGTGGGACCGCATTGTTTTGACGGTGTGGACGATTCGCAGTGGCTGCGAAACTTTCGCATGGCGTAAGAGCACTTTCTTAGAACTTTGTGACATGCTTTCCCTGCCCTGAAACCGCCGTATATACAAACATGAGAGCAGCCCTCACAGTGGAGAAGCGAGTGGCAATAGTCCCTCTGGAAGCTTGCACCGCCAGACAGCTACCGGTCAGTCGGGAATCATTTTGGAGTGGGCAAATCTATGTGGGGCTGCAGTGATGCAAGTACCAAAGCAATCGTTAAGCTGCTGCTACGAAAAGTTGTGACTCTGGGAAACGTGCAGGTGATAGTGGATGGCTTTGCCTGCAATGGTTTTCCGAACTGTGGTGGGGCCATAGATGGAACCCATATCCCTATCTTGGCCCCAGAACACCAGGGCACCCAGTACGTGAACCGCAAGGGTACTTTTCAATGGTGCTGCAAGCACTGGTGGACCACAAGGGACGTTTCACTCACATCCACGTGGATGGCCAGGAAGGGTTCATGACGCTCGCGTCTTCAGGAGCACTAGTCTGTTTAAACGGCTGCAGCAAGGAATTACTTCCCAGACCAAAATAACCGTTGGAATGTTCAAATGCCTATAGTTATCCTGGGGGACCCAGCCTACCCCTTGATGCCATGGCTCATGAAGCCATACACTGGCACCTGGACAGTGGTCAGGAGCTGTTCAACTACAGGCTGAGCAAGTGCCGGATGGTGGTAGAATGTGCATTTGGCCGTTTAAAGGGTCGCTGGCGATCATTACTTACTCGCTCAGACCTCAGCCAAACCAATGTCCCGCTTGTTATTGCTGCTTGCTGTGTGCTCCACAATCTTTGAGACTAAGGGGGAGACATTTATGGCTGGGTGGAGGCTGAGGCAAATCACCTGGCCGCTGAGTACGAGCAGCCAGAACCAGGGCGATTAGAAGAGCACACCTGGAGGCGCTGCGCATCAGAGAAGCCTTGAAAAACAAGTTTCAGCACGGCCCAGGGTACGGTGTGACTGTTTGCTTCCCCTTGATGAACCCTCCGCACTTGATGGACTTATTCAGTGTAAGCAACCCACCCTCCCCCTTTTCTTACAGGTTGGCGAAGGAAATAAATCCTGTATCGTTTAAAAAATCATTTATTATTCATTAAAAGTAATTATGCATCTGTTAAAAATCATGAGTTTTCCTTACTAGATTTCCCTGTAGCAACCACCCCTCCCCTTTCGATGTATTCTGTATTACAAAGGAACTAAAAAAAGGGCAGAGAATTAGGAAGGTGTCCCTGCTGCTGTGCTTTGGAAGGAGGGGGAAGGAAAGGCTACTAAGCACATTGTAGCGTAATTACAGCCTTTTCCTTGACTCTGCAGGGGTGTGAGAGTAGGCGGGTGCAGAAAGCCTTCCACCACGCGTTCTACACGTCTGGGTGAGGAGATATGGGACGTGGGCTTGCAGGGAGGTTATACAGGGCTGCAGTGCACTCTGCTACTGTGCTGCTCTTCCTGAAGCCCACCATGCGTTGGAGGATTTCAGTTTGAGAACGCAGCAGATCCAGCGTTGCTTCTCTCCAACGCTGGTCTTCCTGCCAGCCCTCTCAGATCGTTCATGCATCTTTCCTGTACTTTGCTACCACATCCTTCCAATCATTCTGTTTATCCTCTCATTGCGTGTTCATCAATAATTTCTGTGAACATTTCATCTCGCGTTCTTCTTCTTCTCCGCCGTATCACAGCACACCTCGTGATGGCATAGGGACTTCTGAGAAATGTGCAGCTGCATGGGGAAGGCAACCAGGGTGATAAGTATGTGGAAAGATACCTTTACAGAGCATGATAGTACTCTTTCACATAGAACACTATCCACCTTCTCAGAGCACATGTGATCTCTATACAGGTCTCATTTTGTAGCGTTTAAATATTCAGTGTCTGTGTGACTGGTGTGGCACACAACAGACGCAGGTACGGCCAAACGTACGTCCGCGCGGCGATGGTAAGTGAGGCTTTAAAATTTGACTTCTCCGCCGTTCATATACACAGTAATCTATATGATGCCTTGCTCCTGTTAAGAGGAACCTGCAAAGCCCAAACCCCCCTCTTTCACATCCACCAACAGCGCATGGCTCCTATATATACGATCACTGCTAGTGATCACCCTATATCACCCCCGCATCGCGTTGCTGGTAGCAAGGAAGATTCGCTTGCCAGACGCTGAAAACTCGTCGCTATCCCTCCTCCCATCCCCCGCTCTGGCCATAGCAAAATCGCCATGTCTGCCCCTGTTTACATTCCTGATGTTCTACAAGGTACAATGGATGATATCTCTCTCCTGACAATAGCACCGCAGAGGCAGATCGTTTGTTTATGCAATGCCTTCAGTGCAATGCTTCAATGCCTGCAGTAACCAAGTCTTGCAAAATGCAAGGCGTTGAAAAGTTACTACTATGGGGGAACGGAGAAGGCTGTCTTGGCCAGAAATGTTTCTCAATATAGCATAAGGGTTTTGAGTTCCTCCACGATCGATTCATGGACATTTAATTTGGAGGATTTTCACTCCATCCCCAGACATTGTTAACGAAAATTTTCCTGTAACAGTAATGGCTGCGACTGCAGCAAAAGCCCTGGTGTCAATGCGATCTACAAAAACCGTCTTGTTTTAATCCGTGTTTGGTACAGAATGAAGGGACACTTACCGGAGGTTCGCTTCCATGGCTTCACTGTCTGGGCTTCTCGCTTGGGAGCGCAGGGACTGTGATTCTTGGGTCTCAAAAGATCCTGGCTGTTGGGTTTATGGGACTGCTGTGTGCTATCACCCGGTCATCTTCATCCTCAAATTCGTCTCCATCTTCCCCCTCGGCTACATCCTCAGAAAACTTGATATTTCAATCCAAAGTCTGAATCCACGGACAGGGGTGGGGCACTCGGTAGCGCTGAACCCCAAATTGCATGTAGTTCAGCATAGAAGCGGCATTGTTTCGGCTCAGAGCCTGACCTTCCGTTTGCTTCTCTGGCTTTCTGGTAACCCTGTCTAAGTTCCTTCAGTTTCACTCGCACTGAAGGGAGTCTCTGCTGTGACCTTTATCAGCATAGACTTTGAAATTCTTTCAAAAACTTTTTCATTTGTCTTTTGGAACGCAGTGCTGTGAGCACTGAGTCCTCACCCCAGATAGCGATCAGATCCAGAACCTCCTGTGTGGTCCAAGCTGGCGCTCTTCTTCGAATATCAGGAGACTGCATTGTGACGAGTGCAAATGAGCTCTGTGTGGTCACCTGTGTGTGTGCTGACCCTCACGGTGGACAATCAGGAAATGGAATTCAAAAGTTCGCGGGGATTCAGGCTTTTTCCTGTCTACCTGGCCAGTGCATCACAGTTTTAGTGTCCGATGCTATCATGAGTGCCCTGTGACAATGGTCTGAAACCAAATTGGGAGTGGCCACTTGGGCACAGAGTCAATCGCTCCCTCTGGTTTCTGAAAATTGAGTATGTCCTGCCTGGACTGTCATAGCCACGACTGCCTGCCTCCAAGTGACCCCCCCCGTTTGATGTCACAAAATAAGTCTATGTTTCTTATTCTTGTATTCCTCACTACTGCATGAACAGAAATGGGGGTGGGCCCTGCCACGGTAGCTGCAGAGGGTTGGGAGAGAAGTGAAGCAATGAGTGCGGTTCTTGCGGGAGAACCCCTGTTAATACAGCCATGGAGTAGCTGCGCTCTTCTAATCACTTTGACTGTCTTCTTCAGAGGAGTAGCCGTGTTAGGCTGGTCTGTAAAAGCAGCAGAGAATCCTGTGGCACCTTATAGACTAACAGACGTCTGTTAGTCTGTAAGGTGCCACAGGATTCTCTGCTGCTTTGACTCTTCTTGTAGTCGGACTGACTCTATTTTTAGACAGCATAAGGGAGGGATTGACTCAGTGGCCAGTGAGTCAATCCCAAGTTTGCTTTTGCGTTGCGCCCCGGCTGATTTAGCCAGGGGCACTATGATAGCAGTGGACAGTTAGAGAAGGAGAGATAACCGTCATGTCATTGCCAGTTTTCTCTGGCAGTAGACGGTACAGAACGACTGGTAACCATCTCTGCTATCATTGCAAAAGCAATTGAATGTGGTGTGTAGCGCTCGAGTGTCGCCTCTGTCTCCACGGCATTCTAGTAAACAAATGGTGACGGGAAAAACAAAAAGCCGACGGTCTCTAGTGCTGCCGTGCTATTGTTTCTGCAAGGGCAATCCAGGAGAAAAATGTGCGAAAGGACTGTCTGCTGATGTTTTCCCGGAGCAAGGAATGACTGACAACGTTTACCCAAGAACCCCCCGTGACCATTAACATTTGCATCAGGGCCGGGGATCATGGAGGACAGAACGGGGTGCTGAGGACTCCCGCTATCCCACAGTCCCAGCAGTCTCTTACTATTTGCATTCTTGGCTTAGCGCCCAGTGCTGTAGCTTACAACACGGTGTCTTTTATGGTTCACGGAACAGCTATTCAGTTTCTTCCCCTACCCCAGCATGAGAAATGAAAGTTAAATAAAGCAATCCTTGAGTACTTACAATGTCACCCTCTTTTTACTGAATGCTACTGACAGAGGCGAATCTGCAGCACTGAGGAGCATTAGAGCTTTGCACAGTGGCAGTATCATAACCAATGAAGTTAATCTGAGGTGTGATTATTGCTACTTGAAAATCTGTTCCTTTCCTGGTGGTAAGTGGTACAGTACTACTGGAAACAGTAGAAACTGTCTACCATCCCCCACACGCACTCAGTAATGGACAGAACGGATGATAACCCTGTTAAATTTTTTGAAAGGAAAATCGCGGATTACTCACCTTGGAGACTGGGTCAATCAGTGCCCTTCTACTGGTTTAATAAAAATAGAGTACAGTCCAGACGAGAAGGATACAGTGTATTAAAATAAGTAAGGTAGCAGCAGCGCAGCGTCTCCGCTCAGTATTCCAGAGGGACGCCGCTGCATTGTATACGCAACCGTTGCTGTCCCACCTACCTGGGCTACACAGCAGTGACTTCCCCCACCCATTTGTTGGTCTATGAGTTATGAAGAAGCCAGAGATAACGATCACAGAGTTAGTTACTGAGATAGTATGAGGGGGAGGGAGCCACCATTGGGCTATGACAGTCCATGCAGTTCAGAAACTTTTCTTTACGAAGCAGAGGAAGGGGTTGATGAAGCTCAGCCCCAGGTGAAAGATGAGACAGTTACCAGCTTCTGTACCACCCTGTCAGAAAAAGAAGTCATTCCGCATTTTCACCCGGAGCCCCCGGACCACGACTCAGCCAGGAGCAATCACTGGGCAGCCGTTACCTCCTAGGAGAGCGGGCAAGAGCGGGATACTGCTCTATCACGCAGCAGCATCGCGTTCTGCCCAGCAATTCAGGACACAGAGGGTGACATTACAGTACTCAAGGAATTATTTATTTCACTTTTTTTTACCGTGCTGGAGGGGGGAAGAAAACTGATGAGCTGTTCGTGAACCACGCAAGACACCGTGTTGTACGCTAGCAGACATTGGGCGCGCAGCCAAAAATGCAAATATTTTCAGAGACCCTGTGACGACTGGTAGCTGGTAGTCCCTCATTACCCCCTCCTCCCCTCCATGGACATCCCTTTGAGTTGTCTGGCTTCCTGTTTACTGTTTCACTGCACCGGCTGTTATCCTGAGTTTTTTTCAAAAGCTTGGCAATTTCTGTTTCTTTAACGAGCTCTGATAAAAGAGATTGTCTCAGATACAGCATACACTGTATCTCCCGGGTTCAATTGCAGGAGAATACTTTGCATTTTGAACGCAAATCGCCACCCGGTGGATCAGAGCTGGACACGTGAAAGCGGAATGTCACTGTAAAGCTCTCTGGGGATCTTGCCCTGTTTTACCGGCACTCCGCCTATCGAGTTCGGATTGCGCGACCAGAGGGTAGTGGTGCACTGTCTTGCTAAGAATAATAGGCAAGACTGTAACAGAGATCCGAGTGTTCACGAGAGCCACAGGTGCTCCGTGTCAGTATTCACAGGGGTGCCCCTGCAGAGGGCACCCGTTGTACTTCCCCTCCCTCAACCTTTCCTGGGCTACACGTTCATTTCCCCTCCCCCTGTTGTGTCTGAAGTATTAAGGATACCAGAAAAGAACAGAGACTTGTTCAGTGAGAGAAATGATGTGCGGGGGGGAGGCACTTGGAGGCAGGCCTCCCGGGGCTATGAAAGTCCAGGCGACGAACGGACTTCTAATTTTTAGACACATAAGGGAGGAATTGACTCATTGCCAAAGCGAGTCAATCCCAAAATGTATGCAAAAATTTTGGCCCCAAGTTTCAATGATTAAGCTTGTTTTTAGCCGTTCTGTCCTATCTACTGCTAGCGGTAGCAATGTTGCTCGATGTTAAGCAGTTAGGACGGATTCTCTGGATGGTGGCAGGTCTGCAGAACTGTCTACACGTCCTCATAATCATTCACCCCCCCAAGTCGTCTTTGTTCCCCTTTTCAGAAGATAATGCCTCTCTGTCTTAAGAAGAACTGCTTTGACAGCCGTACACGTTGTTACATGGTGGTTCTATCAAAACGTCTCTCATTCTACGTACTGTCTATGTTGAGCGATCTTTTAGGAGGGCGTAGTGGGTGTTCCCTCGTTTTATCCTTGTGGTAATGTTTTTGTACCATCCTTGCATACTGATGTGTTGTGTTAGACTAATGCTAGCACTTCTTACGAATCGTTATTTCTGCAGTATTAGCCCTGGTTCTCGCCAGATTTTGTGGAAGGCCTGCCTCATACCAGCCTACTGATTACAGCAGGCTTACATGCTCAGGGCTCTCCTCTTACTACATTCCCCTGCTTTTCGTCTTTATGGGGAGAATGTTACCCATTTATTTATTAACCAGTTTTTAAATATTGCTGTTACGTGGTGATACGCCAGACACTGAACAAGATGTCTGAATAACATGTGCCTTACTCAGGGATGAAGTGTACTGATCCAAAGTGTTCTGCTACTACCAGTGTTTAACGGATGAATTTTGTTTACCCAGTTTGTAGTTACCATGTAACTTACTTTTTTTTTTAAGACCACGATTGGGGGCTTTGGGTTGTTTGGGCCTGTTATTGTAATGTGTGCTTCCATTTCTTTTGATATTATTTGTGTGTCTCGGCTAAATGGTTAGCAATGTTAGAGAACACATTGTTAAAATGGCTGTACAACAATACAATCAGAATTGCTAGAAATGAAAGTCAAGCTAGAAAACATCCCTTCTGAAGTTGGTGGAGGTGTAATGGCCCTACAAATTCCTGAAAACAGAAATCTACTAAATGTGATCATCAATTACCGGTAGCTACATTCCCTTTCAGTTAAAATTCTGGTATCTTACCAAAACCTTGCTTCCAAGTGCTTGTGCCTGTCTAGTTTTCCGATTCTTGAAATGTATTTGTCTGTGGCAGTGACATAACTGATCCACTGTATATATAGAAGAACATCTATCTTCCTTGAAGTTTCCCAGCTCTGTGTTAAAATATCAGTTTGCTCACTTAAATAATACAGATATTCATCGCGAAGATTCTTCCACTAAAACATGAATAAAAAAATATTTTATTAACTCTGAGGCATGAGCTACCAAAAGGTCCAATCGCTTTATTCCAGTAGTTAAACATGAAGCTCATGTAGGCGGGACACCTGTAGTCGCTCTGAGATTTCTTTTCTTTTTCTGGTAGTTTCATTGCAGGTTCATATTAATTCATAGTGTAGAACGTAGCAAGGCTTATACACGGCTACGGGTAAGGCTGACTTTTGTGCGTTAATGGAAACACTGGTTTTGGGGCTTAAAAATGAAAAGATTTGAGCACACCGGGGGAAATTCTGGTAAATCTTATGGAAGCCAATGTGATTGAGTTCCGTTGCCTGCAATAATTGCACCAGGATCGGTCTGCTGGAGTACAATAGTAAGCATTTTAAAAATCCATTAATATAGTGTGGAATAGTTGTATCCATATGACAAGATTTCAGATTGGACAATATGGGGTCAAAGCTCACTTGGTCTAAGGCTCCTTTGACATTTTAAATTTGCGTAATGAATCTGAGGTGTAGGGAAGGATGCGATGAAGTAAAATAGTTTAAACTTGCTTAGAGGAAAAACCATGTAGCCAAGACCGTAAGTCATTTAAACTAAATGATGTACTCATACTGGATCTGTTTGGGCAAGTCTCGATGATTGCATCAAATTCATAAACCAGCTGGCTTGGCCCCTAAAGGGAGGAAAAGTCTTAAGTGGTGTTTGGTCTTCGGTCTATAAGTTTTGGCCGAAACTTCCCATGTTTGGCCCAAGTGTGGGTTGTTAGGGTGTTGAATTAATCCCAGAGTCTGGTTTCACTTAGTCAATCACGTTAAGCACTCAGAAGATGTTTCTTGTTCATTCTGGTCACCTTGTCTTTGAACCCAACTTGAGATCTGGCACAGTTGAACTGTTAAAATTTAATTTCATAAGTTTATTTTCTTGAAACCAGAAATGTAAAACATTTCTTTTGTGTGTTGCAGTTGGTGTGATCCGGTGTCCAATATCCGCGGAGTGCAGACAGATAGACCTGGTGGATACTACTTTGTGATGAGGACACTTCAGAAGCCACCAAAGTAGCTCTGATGAGAATCAGAACTAGGTAGTCTTTCTGCTTTTCTTACTGCCAGTTAGGTAATGTGGTGTATGTACATCTTTAAGTAAAAGGGATTGAGCATCTAAAAGAATGAACATTTTACTGGACTTTATTACATGCAATTAAAAGCCCCACAGGGAAATGACATCTTTGTAAGTAACTATGTGACTTGTTGTTCTGGTTTAGGTGTGCACTAGTTGTGAAGATAATCTAGTGCTGTGGGCTGTTGTGTGGAATGTGCGCGGAATGCTTGTGCAAGAACATGCATAGAAGCAACACAGCGACGTAAAATTTCACTAAAGATCAATGATCAGAAAAAAGAGATTCTCCTCCAGTAGTTGCTATCTTTGCCCAATCCTATCCTGTAGCCTAGGAAAAAACTATTTGGAGGTTTCGTGGTGTGAGTGCAGCCGCATGTGCCGCATACAAACCAGAGAGGAAGGATGAGGTTGTATGCTACTTATCCTAGGCCTGCTTCTCCTGGAAGTTTTTTTGAGAAAGTAGGGGAAGCCACATGCAGTCAGTAGCCTTGAAAGTGGAAGAAACTTATACATGTTAAATGAGCATTAAAATGGCTTGGTCTGGTAATACCTTAATACTGTTAAAAGGGTTTGTGAAGGAAATGCATAAGTATATAACAGAAAACAGGCAAGGCTCTATTTTTGGTTGGGTTGGTTTTTTTTTTTAAAAAGCATGAGAGGTGCACCACACTCTAATCAAACAGAATGGACGTGTGTATTCGAATGCATACCAGATACCTTAGTAGACAAATGTATTTAACTTCTGCAGCAGCTAGGACAGGAATATGGGAGCGTCAACTGGTTCTGTTTTGGCTTAAGTATCAGTACAAATTACTAAAGTTTCCAGTTGCCAGAACCTGCTGGTTCTCTCATCTTGCTAGTAACAGAGCCAAACTAGCTTTCAGGAATTCTAGGTATGTATTTTCCAAGGCTGATTAGTTTTAAAAAGGGTTGGAGGAGTGTAGAAACAGATGTCAACTCGTCTGGTGGAGAGGACTCGGAATACACCTTTAATTATGGTCTTTGGACCAAGGACTATGAAGTTTGTCATAAATGTACACCCTTTAGTATGCACAGGGCTCCCACAGGAGGTATTAAATAAAGATTGGGCATAGAATCTGGCCCTTGTACAAAGTATGCCAGTAACTGTGCATTCAGTATCACTAGTGGGGATTGCCAACTGGTAGCACACATTTCAGGGGACCATCACTGGTTTCTGCTTAGTATCCTTCACCCAGTTTATCATATGCAATTATCAGTTTCCTGGTACTACTGCACTAACTGAGTGCACAAATGTGATGTGGTGAAAGATTGCACATCTAAAGGTATTGATGACAATTAAGGGACCACACCACTTTCTCATTAGGGCTTTGCAGCTCATTAACCCACAGCCTGAATAATTAAATGGGGACGAGGCATCCTACTGAACTGTTCAGGGTATCGTAAAACTCGCATTTTCATTTGGAAGGTTTTCTTTGCACAAAGGGACATATAAGATATTAAACTGAAAGCTTAGATTCGCAGAAGCTGTCGTCATGTCGGCTGGTTCAAATATGACAGTACTGGAGTCTGTTCACAATAGTGAATATCAAAGTAAGGTTGAGAGTAGTAACTAGTAACGCTCGTGGATGGCAGTTTGATCCCCTTCATGTAGTTGCAACTTTAAAAGTGCTTCCAGAACTCCTGGTCTAATATCCAAAACTGTAAATTATTAATGACTTATAAGCCTTAATATAAGAAAAATGGTTGATTAGTTCAAAAACTTGCTAGTCTTCTAGCAGCAAAATAAACTTTAAGAGGCTTTTGATTTCTGCCTTAAATTTGACATCATGAACGTAACCAGAGTCTATTGTAGAGAATCACGAAGTATATCCGTTAGATCAACTTCTGATCCGGATCTAGGTAGTTAAATCCGATCTAGGTAACCCGACAGCTAGGCAGACTCAAGCGTACGCCTGGTCACCTAAAATATAAGTAGACATTTCTTTAGATGTATATCTACCGCTATGGTTACAAATAATATGAATTGTTGCAGGATGGCCAAATACGCCGAATATTACTTCTATACAAGACCTTTTGTGCAATGTATGAGTGTGTATGATGGAGATAGAATTCATCAATCCTATATTTGTAGGACTGTTTAAGTACAGTCTTCAGCGAGTATTGTCGCCTATTAG
This sequence comes from Chelonoidis abingdonii, assembly GCF_003597395.2. Lineage (NCBI taxonomy): Eukaryota > Metazoa > Chordata > Testudines > Testudinidae > Chelonoidis > Chelonoidis abingdonii. Next base: position 75,504,437 of record NC_133773.1, read on the forward strand.
AAACCCGATGAAGTCTCTATCCCGAGGAGGAGATATAGCCCTGAGAGATGACTTTTGTGTATTGCCCAAGAAGCTGTCGGCTGAGAGAGTTACTCTTGCCTTATTATCCAAGAAAGTATCGTAACCTCTATCCTGAAGTCCACATAGCGCTGCCACTCTCATATTGATTGAGATCCAACATCCTTGATCCCCAGGGATACTTTATACCCCACACACTTCGGACAATCACTAGCTGTGTAAAACTTTAGAAGCACTAGCTGAACTCACAGCAGGTTGGGCGGGGGACCCTCGCACACTCTGTTGATGCAAATGCAGATCTCTAGGTATATCATAGCGATCTTGATATTAAACACTATAATGCAAGTAAGAAGCCTTAGGTACTTGGTTATTTGTCTTCACCGTGAACGACAGGCCGTTTTTACTAAAGAGGCGGGGACCTATGGAGATACGTCGGAGACAACCAGATAATAGTACTTGGTGTGGCATGGTTCAATGGATTAGACCGCATTGAAATCATATTCTCCTCATAAGCCTCTATTACTTCAAATTTCTCTTAAAGTGATAGGACCCTTACTGTATATTCTTCCAATGGGGCCCGTCTCTTCAACTTACATATAACTGGCATCACATGATAACAAGCTCTAGACAGTACTTGAGGATAGTGGTATCATAGGGAAGAGCCTCAATCCACTTTCTTACCCTACGGTTCCTTCTCTTAATCCTATGCTGCTTCATCTTCCCCAACAATAACGTTTCCTCCACAATGGCTACATCATGGCGTGCATCTAGAGGGACTCAGTCCACCACGTATTGTCGCCACTCAGAATTTTTTTGCTAATTCAAGCCTTTATTTAGAGCTGTGTGATAATTCTATATTACTCCTCTAGACACTTATATCTGCAGCTCAGATAAACTAGAATGCCCTTCGCACCTTCCGCAAAAATGAAATTCCCTAGTAGTAGTGGTGGTGGTGCTGGTACTTTGAACCCTCATTTAGTTTTTTCCCCCATTAAATGTGCACTTACTTCTATTTTGTCAGGGTTTAGAGGTAATTTAGAAGATCATGGATAGGGTTCTTGTAACCATATTCAAGAGGAATTCTACAGAGAGAGGTGTTTGAAACTCCGTAATCAGAGATTGATGGAGGAGATTGACATTGGTGGCTTTATAGTCACACACAATTATACATACCTCTTGACCATGAGCTGTCTCTTTAAAGAGCACAGGCGAATGGTAACGCTACACTCCCCATGCTTTTTGCGCTAATAATCATACACACTGACTACCTAAGACAGAGACTAACCGTAAATTGTTAACTACATAACGATATCACTACTCCAGTAAAGAGTACACAGACCTTACAGCTGAAGATTAGACGTCTTTTTAATTATCTCTCTGCCTGACTTCTTAGTCTACCTCAGCCATCGGCCAGGTTAGGGATTTTTTTCTTCAACACTTGATGTTAAAATGCCTGCAAAATCCAATTCGGTTTGTTTTAAAACAGCCAGGCGGGATGCATCCCGGTCACGTCCTAGTCTTTTCTCGTCCTGTACATCAAACATACGCAAACTATGTGTGAGTAAACTTTTTCTTGAAACATGTGAACTACTGACCCATGCCACCCGACCCGATCACGTCAGATTTATCGCCAACACAAGAACAACAGGTAGACTTTCCCTCGTATTATTATATCATGTCTTTACCTCTTGGTGCATTTCCCTCAGAGAGGGGGAAGTGAAATTAATGCAAGCATGTTTGTTATATAATAAATACTGCTCTCAGACTTTATTGTTTCATACCCTAGACTGGAAAGGCTACGTTGTTAGATAGAGCTACCAGTCCTTCCGAGGACATATCTTGCTTAGGATACTACTAAGGGCATAGAGTATCAGTACAGGTTGAGTATTGAGTATATGAAGTGACAATGTCTAGATAATAAGATAATGTTGAGTCTACATCTCATATACACTGTGGATCACTAAGGGCTTATACGTGGCCACTCATAAATAGCTAAAACAAATGTACGTGCCGCTGGCTGAACCTTGCCTATAATAGCGTCTAAAGTATACAGCAAAGGCTGATGATATTGTCAGACCGACGAAGATGGGTGCCCAACTTGGGTAAAGTACAGAGAAACTCGAATATGGAACAGCCTATTCTTAGGATCTTTGTATCCTACCTATGGAGACTCTGCAATCGCGATCAACTGGCGATATGAGGAGAGATATGGAAGTAGACACGTCTCTGAGCAATCTGATGATGAGAAATCCGTCTGCCCAATTTAAAGCCGCTGATAGCACGAACTCGCAAAATAGACTCACACAAGAAACATAAACTGGCACAAGCCTTATACCAAAGTGGCTGGTCTCTGAACTGCTAATGAAGCTCTATTCTGCACACACACTATCCTTGATTATGAGTAGATCAGATTGTGACGAGGAGGAGGGAGCGGAAACCATTAACCCTTAGCTATCTGGTTATAAGTCTTAAACCTGCAGCTGCCAACCAGCCAAGATATATGGTGTTTTGGCAAAACCCTTCCCTGGGGAACCCCGCCAACCCCCCCCCCCCCCCCCCCTCCTTGGCTTAAAAAGGAGAATTCAAACTCCCTTCCTGTTCCCCCAGACTTTCCCCTCTGGGTTGCTTGAGGGCTTCCACCGATTCAAACTGGTTGCATCAAAAAGGATACAAAGTCAATGGTTAAAGAGACTTTTAATTAAAGAAAGAAAGTAAAAATGTCTCTGTAACATCAATGATGGAAATGCTTTACAGGGGTACTCAGATTCATATAGACTAGAGGACCCTCCAGCCGAAGATAAATTACAGCAAACAGAGGTAAAAATCATTTCCAGCAAAAGAGACTTTTACAAGTTAAGGAAAACAACATAAGACTATCCGCCTTGCTGGCTTATCTGCAATTTTAAAACATGAAAGACTGATTCAGAAAGATTGGGAAAGCCTGGGAATAGTTTCCGTCCCTCTCATCCCGAGAGGAACACGAATAAACAAAAAGCACAAACAAAAACTTCCTCACAAGATTTGAAAGTATCTGTCCCTATTGGTCCTGGTCAGTGTAGCCAGTTTACTGAGCTTCTTAACCCTTTACAGGTAAAAGAGACATTAACCCTTAACCATCTGTTTATGACACGTGCACAGAACATCTTGATGAATCATTTACTATAAGGTAAGAAACTGTTATTGTATAGTTGAAACTTTATATTTGAACTGAACAAATGAGAGCAAATGTTTGCTTGGAAGACAATATGAAATAGGATTATTGCAACCGTAGGTATATAGGGAGGTATTTGTAAACTAAATCCAGCAGTTTGTTTTATGCCAAATTTGTAATAGTTTAACTATTAGCAACATATATCATGGAGTATAGGTGGAGTTCTGATATGCATGTGAATAGATTATAGTGGTGCATTTTATTTTGTTTGATAAGAGATATAATATGGATGTGCTTGATTGTACAGAGTACTGTTTCCATTTCCATATTATGCCAAGTTAAGATTCAGAATTACATAGTTTTCAGCTGTATGGCCTTGGATAATTAATTTACAGTAACTTCTGTACCTCAGTTTTCAATATCTGTAAAAAGAGAGTGATGACTGCCTGTTTGCCTCACAGGAGCACTGTAAGGATTTATCGTTTGCCTTATGCTTTGAAAATGTGGAGTACTAATAATTTCTCTAACATTGTAGGTATAGTTTTCAAAGTTCTTTAATTTAAACCAGACAATTCCTTTCCTTATCCACTTATTTAGGCTCCATCTTATGTGAGTCTTAAATGTTTAACTCTTCTTGAAATCCTCCTCTCTAAGTACTTCAAAGTTGTACCAGTACTGTAACAAAATATGGAAGCTGGTGCTGGATGGGCTTCTTTGCTTGAGTTTCTTCATCAAACTAATATTTATCTTGTGTTATAGTGACACCGAGACCTTGCAAGATTATCGACTTAAATTTTACTCCCTCCTTTTGTCTCACACACTACTGTTAAATCCTGCATTTCTGTGTCCACTTTGTGCTATATAGTTCAAAATGAATAGCCTGTTGATATTAAGAGTTGTGATTTTTTTCTGCCATGCATCCTATTTCTAGCAGTGCACTCTAGCAATGCACTCTTCTTCACTATTCCATAGCTCCATCTGTCTGTTCCTGGAAAAAATCATGCTCAGCAGCCAGAGTTGTGCTAAGGGCTTCTCAATGCCAAGGCACACAAATGCCTTGAATAGGTTGTTCTTTCTGACATGGTAGAAAATCCTCAAACAAGAGCACCATTACCCCCAGTTCAGAATTTTGCAAATGTATACAAATTGGAAGGCTTTAAAAATAAAAATAAAGTTAAAATGACCATTGTGCAATCTTTATATATTGTTTTGTGGTCTTAAGTAACAGCCAATTCATATTTTGTTTCTGATCTGTCCGTGCTGATTTTTGTGTTCCTTTTTTTTCATGGAGATGTTCTAGCAGTCATTTGTTAACAAATTAACAGCTTGTAGTTAAGCATCAGAATGAGATTAAGAAAGGGTTTAGTGTATTTTAAAGTGATTTCAACTTTTGCTGTTAAGATACTGCTTTGATCCACTGATCATTGATTGTCCCCACTATTAACTATCCACACATGCATTATTCTCTAGTAGTCTTGTCTTGTTCTTCATAGATTACTGGTCAACAGAGATGGCATGTTCACTTCCAGTCTGACTTATTCCCCCTTGGTATAGATAGACCTAAACGTTTGGTTTTTAAAAACAAAAAAAACCCTCTTCTTTAACATCAGCCATTTTCATTAACTCCCAAAATTCAGCCATTATTTTCAAACTTAATGGTCTATTAAAATTTACTGAGCCATTGTTCTGTAATAGGAAAGTATGACGATAAATAGTCATCAAGCAAATCTAAACGTCTTTGGTTAGTAAAAACTATCTACTGAAATAATAAGTCGTACACTGAGTGAATTATTCCAACACTTTTATTGCACTGTAACCATTACAGGTTCTCTCTGGATTCCCCCATTTAGTTTTACTGTGAAACTGTCCCTTGTCAATTTGCAGCACATGCACACTTTTCATTCACTCTAGTTTCATTTTGTCTTAACCTCAGTTATTTTGAAATAAGACTGTCATTGGTGCAAGTCCTTGAAGACTCTTACAGGTTTCTTGCCCCGTTGCCTAAATTCTATATCCTCTGAAGGCTTGTTGTTATACTTTATGAACCCTTTAATGGATTTCCAAGGTTTATAGTACTGTGCAAACTGCCTTGTTCAAATGTGAAACGGATTCAATTGGCAGTAGGACAACAACTCATATTTTTCTGGTTGCCTCAGCTAATGAGGGTCAATAGACTTATAGTGGATATTTCATAATCTGATAATAAACTCCTTGAATAACCTTGCTTAAGACATGGAGTAGTTGAAATCTGATAGATTTGACTTGCTTTTCCAATTTATTTAGCATTGCAGCTCTCAATAGATGGGACTGTTCTCAGAACCTTGAAAAGTGGCCTTTTAAGTAAAATCCTCAACAATAAGCCCCACTTAATCGTAAACAAACCAACCACTCACACAATCCACATTATTTGTGTCTTTGTTCAGCCAGTCGGTATGTATGTGTCTGCTTTATTGTCTGTTTCATTTTAAAATGTAAGCCATTATAGCAGGGAGTCTGTTGTACTAGACCAAGAATACTGATTGCACTTTGTAAATAAGCACAACAGAAGTAAATATTACCATTTGGTTTTTGTTTTAGTCATGCCAGGAGCCCCTAGCATGATACACACACATAGTAAAATACACAAAAGAGTTTACACTCTAAATAAACAAGACAAAGGATTAAAGAGAATTATCCGTGTTTTATAGAGGGTGAACTGAGAGATTTTGTTACTTGCCCAATGTTACACAGACAGTGACGGAGTGGGAGGCAGTCTACTATCTGGAGATAACCATAGTGCAGCATACTGCAGCTGCAACCTTTCCCACAACATGCTGCCTCTTTCTTTGAAGCTTCGTGGTTGTGAGGTGTAGGAACTGGTTATGCTAGCTTTGTGGTGCCTAGCTGGGGAGTGGTTCCCAGTTTCTATCCCCTTTCCACTACCTGATTGGAATAGGCCACAGAATCTGACCCCCATCCTTTTTAATTTTGCCTAGTAGATGAGTAGAACTCAAGAGATGGAGAATAACATCTTTTAAGAAATTTCAGCTCCTCTAATGCACAGTCTACAGTAGAAGAGGGCATTTGTGTTCAAATTACTATTTCACGATACAGTACAAACATTGGTCATCTTAAATCAGGTTGTGAAAGTGCATGAATTGCCAGCACGGCCGATGTCAAACAACATTTGAGACTGATTCTCAGAAACCAAGAGTTCAATCCTCAGTGCGCTGAGTTTACCACTAGTCAGCTGAAATGTCCTGGCATACCTGAAAGTAGCCACAGGGCTTCTCTAAGTCAGCCAGTGGCAGTGGTTCTGTAGGGACTGTTGCACTGGCTAAAGATCAGGCAGCACTCCATAACCTACATTTTGGCACTCTCATTATGAGTAGAAGGGGAATTCTCTACAGCCCCTTCAGAGTAGATTTTTTTGACTGCTTTCTGCTGCTCCTGAAGCAATGCAAAGTGGCCAGGACCAAAGATCTGGTTCCATCTTTTCAAAAATCAGTCTGGAATACAGTTCTTAAATCTATTAAAACAGGGGTGGGCACAATTTTTGGCCCGAGGGCCACATCAGGGTTGCAAAACTGTATGGAGGTCTGGGTAGGGAAGATCGTGCCTCCCCAAACAGCCTGGCCCCCATCCCCACCCGACACCTCCCACTTCCCTCCCCCTGACTGCCCTCCTCGGAACGCCTGATGCATCCAACCCCCCTGCTCCTTGTCCCCTGACCTCCCCTTTCTGGGACCCCCTGCCCCTTATCTGGACCCCCCTGCTCCCTGACTGCCCTGAGCCCTATCCACACCCCTGCCCCCTTACAGGCCCCCTGGGACTCCCATGCTTATCCAACCTCCTCCACATCCCCTGACTGCCCCCTGGGACCCCTTGTCCCTTATCCAACCCCCCCACATTTCCCACCCCCTTGCCATGTTGCTCAGAGCAGCATATCTGGCAACTGCACTGCCTCACGAGCCAGGAGTGTGCAGCCCCGACGCCCAGAGCATTGCCTGCGTCTCGGTGTGGTTGCGGGGGAGGGCGGACAGCAGAGGAGGGGCCTGGGGGCTCAAGGGCCAGGCAGTACAGTCCCACAGGCCGGATGTGGCCCGTGGGTCATACTTTGCCCACCACTGGATTAAAACATGGTTTCTTCACTGGTGGGCAAAGCAAATCTGAAATTAGTTCGGAAACTTTTAGAACATGACTGTTGACAGAACCTAAGGTGAATGAGATTCTACTCTTCTTGCAGCTGTGTAATGTGGATAATATATAGGGCTGTATCACACCATCAGTTCTTAATCAGAACGTTCCTCACAAATAAGCTGTCAATACTGGGGATGTGGCATAGTAAGCATGTAAGGTTGGTTGGTTTGTTTAGCAACAAGTAACAAACCCTCACAGTAGATTTAGTTATTCCAACAATATAGTAGTTTTACCTCGGAAACAAAGAAGAAATTTTATTCCTCTTTGGTTCTTGACAATGTGCATTTGTGCATCATCTTCCACCCTCATGGGAACCAGGAAAAAAACAACAACCAAACCTATTACTAAAAATAACATCCTGTACTGAGTAAACTAAAAGTGTTATTCAGAAATAATGTTTGAACCTGAACTTCTCAAGTCACAGAATTTACTAAAGGATCATTCTTTGTTATTGCCTCAGTAATAATCATTATACAAAATTAATAAGGTTGCCTCTTACCACAAGTAAAGCTCTGGAAGTGTAGGTTGTTCATCTAAATGAAGCATATAAATTTGAGTTTCCTATTTTAGTGTAGTTTATTGGCTAGCTTAGACAGAAGTGTCTACCAAAATGTAAACAGTTTAGTTTTTAAGTTACATTTTTTTCATACAAGATTGACATTTTCTGCTTTTTCCAGATAACAGTAGCCAACACTCTTATCAGGAAGAAGATTGGCTGCAGTCATCGTATGCATAAATGGTCTGCTGTTGGGCCTTAGTTTTGAATCTTTTCCTAAACACAGACATATTTCTCAGCAACCTAACCAAACTGGTTCTTGTGTCCAGAAAAATCACTATATAGCTTACAGGAAAATGAACTGCAGATAAACACTTAAAATGAAGTTCAAATTAAACAAAACTCTCTAATAACTCAGGGGATATTCCATATGTTTAATCAACTTTCTGTACCTTTCTGGCTTTGAGCTTTGGCCAAATTATTCTTTCTTGTGAGATATAGCTATAGATGCCCTAATCAAACAGCTATAATTGGGGGAAAATTGAGTTTTCAATTGAAATGTTTTCTTCCACAAATGATTTTTATAGATACATAGATAGCAAGGTTGTTTGAGAACTCCAGAAAAATTAAACAGCATTATAAGTGTTTCAGGTAGAGATTAGGTTAAATATAACTTAGGTGTGAAAAATTTGTCATTGGGTAACACTGCTCTACAGCCAAAATGCTTCTGAATAAATATAGTCAAACTTTTTACTAATTCTGGGTCAATGAGATTGAAAATGATGCTTAAAATTGTTGATTGGCTCTAGTCTAGCTGTTGGGCTCCAGACTACAGCAGTGGAATCTCCTGGCAGGTGATGTTAGGGTTTCCATGTTCCGTGACCGTCAAAAGGATCTTGTCCCATTCTTCTTCATGGAAGGTGATCTTGTAGCCTGCAATACCATCGATGGTGTGATGGCAGCCCTCAACATCGTTCACGATCCAGATGAGTGGAGACTGTTCATTGATTCATCGAAGACGAGTCTTAAAGCTGTTTTGCTGCATAATGGCAATGTTTTGCCATCAATTCCAGTTGGTCATGCAGTCCATATGAAGGAAACCTATGACAACATGAAACAACTTTTGAGGTGCATAAACTATGACCAACATCAGTGGCAGCTTTGTGGCGATTTGAAGGTTGTTGCTCTCTTGCTTGGTCTGCAGACTGGATACACAAAGTACTGCTGTTTTCTCTGCGAATGGGATAGTCGTGCAAGAGATTCCCACTACATCAAGAAAGACTGGCCACTCCGACAGTCATTGGAGCCTGGGAGGAAAAGTGTTCAGCATCCACCACTTGTTGAATCAAGGAAGATTTTGTTACCACCCTTACACATCAAGCTGGGTCTGATGAAGAACTTTGTCAAGGCCATTGACAAAACACAAGCAGCTTTCAAGTACCTCCGTGGAAAATTTCCAAGGTTAAGTGAAGCTAAGATAAAGGAAGGTGTCTTTGTTGGTCCTCAGATTCATGAACTTCTTCGAGATGATGCATTTGACCATGCACTGCGTGGCAAGGAAAAGACGGCATGGAAAGCCTTCCAGTTAGTGGCAATAAATTTTCTCGGAAACAACAAGGCAGACAACTACAGGTTGTTGGTGGAAAACCTCCTCAAGGCATACAAAAGCCTTGGTTGCAACATGTCACTAAAGATACATTTTTTGCACTCTCATCTAGATTTTTTTCCACCGAACTGCGGAGCAGTGAGCGACGAGCACGGCGAGCGATTTCACCAGGACATTGCAACAATGGAGAAACGCTATCAGGGCAAATGGAGCCCATCAATGCTTGCAGACTATTGCTGGACAGTGACAAGAGATGCTCCATTTAATGAATACAAGAGACAAGCCAAGAAGCGCCGAGTAGACACTGAATAGGACTAAACTATGTACATAATAGTTTTTTGCCTTTTGTTTCATAATAAATTTTATTTATATAACCCTTTTGCTGATTTTTAAAGTGTTACATAAACAGGACAGGTGAAATATTATCATGTAAAGCAACCATAAACACATGAAAAGACCTAGGTTTACAATTTATGATTAAAACTCTACTATCTACACAATATACATAGACATAAAATGTAAAAACTTAAATATCTTAGAAACAGTAGCCAATCAGTTGTTTTAATTGTCATATTTGAATTCAGCACATCAAAATACATAATAAATAGCACATTTTATCTCTGAAGCAGACGACTTCTCAAAAATTGTAGACCAGTGTAATAGGAGGCGCAAACAATCTTGTTGATTAACAAAAATGTTAGTGTTCTGTGTATAATAAGATGGATTTTATTTCAGTTACATTACCAGGAATCACTTAAGAGGAGAAAGAACTACTAAAGACCTGGGGGTTTTTTGGAATTTTTTTGCGGGGGGTGGATGGGGGTGGGGTAGGGTAATATATTTACAGTATACCGTTATCACAGGTTCTGGTCTGTATTAGTTCTGTATATATGCTGGTAACATAAGCAGTTGCACAAATACTAATACTTTTCATATCAACACTTTTTATACCAGGAGAGCAAGGCTTTCTGAGTGATCATCTTTTTTTTCTTTTAGCAAAAGAGAATGTGTGTTAAATATCCACTTTTATACATCTCTTCAACATTATCTATGGTGCTTTAGCCAGATACTACTCCTTTTCCTTTCTTTTGACCCAATGTCGTTAATGGACCATACAGATGATGTTAGCTGTTTGTTAAGCTGGAGTTAGGTGAACACAGATAGTATTCCACTTCATGTATTCAGTAGCCATGACTGTTAGCGAGGATAGAACTATGACCTTGAATTCTAATACTTAAGCATTACTACCACTGACACCTATGTCCTCTCAGTGGGACAACCAACGCAGAATATAAGCAACTTGTCCTTTTGCCTTCCCTTACAACACCCAATGCCTACAAAATTAACACCTGCTGTAATTTCTTGTCTCAAACTTCTCCCCACAGTAGAAAAGGGAGATTGATAAGACTGAAATTTATCACATCTGATGCACTGAATGGGTCAACATGTTTCACAGACCTGCTGCTGTTATTTAGAAGGTACCTCAAATAGTCTTCAACGTATTGGCAATTTAGAGGTGAGACTCTTTCTGTGTCAAATAACTGAGTTTTACCTCAGGTGTAAGGGAGATCACCCATACGGTAGATGTCTCTTCCTCCTGATGTTTCCTTCCATTTAGAAATGCAGCTGTGTATTCTTTTCCCAAAATCTCCTCCTTTGGATTCTGGAATATATATTTGGGGATTAGGAGTTTTAGCTGTCACTGGTATTGTTTCTTCTAATACTACAGCTACTTCTGCTGATTGGTATTGTCCCCACAGCTCCTTTTGGTCTTTAGTGCTGTTGCAGGGGAGAAGGAGAAAAACAGAATGTCCTTGCCAATGTTATTAGGGTCAATAGGATCATAGTCTACTCTAAGTGCACATGCAGCAAAAATATCAAATTTGTTTAGGTAATGTCCGTATACAGGATAGTATGCTAGAAATATTGGTTAGCAGTTCAAAAATAGTTAGATTAATACTTTAACTTTCCTACAGTTGTATTGTTCTAATATATAGATAAGCAAAGAAATTCCTCTAAGTCCTCATCCTTTTCTGAATATTCATTAAACTAAGTCATTCAATTTCATATGTTCCCCCACCCCCCATCTTACTGAAGGGAAAATTTATAGTGCAACATCTTACTCTTTCAGGTGAATACAATGTTGTTTTTTCCTTAAAATTATTTTATTGTTTCATAACTAGTACTTTTTCCAGGAGTAGAATACTGTTTGTATGATTGGCTGAGAGTGTTTCAGTGCTTTATGTAATTCCTATGAGACATTGAGAGGAAATAAATAGGATCAATCAACTGACATCACTTAAGTGATTCTGTTGGCATCTGCTCTGCATGTATTGTAGAGAATATAAAACCATTTGGAGGATTCTTCAGTAAAAGAGAGGTATGAGTGGGTTTTCTGTTGATGTATCCAGCACATGAAGCTGAAGTATTTTGATCGTATTTCATGAATAAGGTTGCAATCTGGAAAAGGTATTGTTGGGAAGAATACCAGGAAAGCAATAATCCAGTGCATTAGCAAAATTTTAACTAGAGAGGTTTATAAATCAGCCTTGAGAAAGACACTGGGGAATAAACACTTAAATAGTGAACCCATAAATCTGAAAATGATTCTGACTGATGAATACAGTATATACATTCATGTCAACTAGACACTGATATATTTGGATAATTATTTGCATAGGAAATCTTGTAAATCTATATGATGTCATCTATGTGTTTGCATTTCTCCTTTCTGTTCTAGTTGCAAGTAATTGTAGTGTAACCTCTTAGTTTCATCAAGTATCAGAATTCTTTTTAGCAATGGTTAAAGCTAAGGGTGGATTTTCAAAAGCACGTCTCATTGCCCTAACTCTGCTTCCATTGATCTCAATGGGAATTTTACCAGTGGCTTAAATGGGAGCAGAGTTTAGCTCAGTGCTGAGTGCTTTTGAAAATCCCCATCCTAACAGAAGTTGATATGGCAACAGGGAAGACTGATTTCTTAGTTACAATATGTGTTGTAATTGTAAATCTTTTATTTCCATTTTTTATCAGTAACTGTTGCTGCTGGTGAGGCTCCTCTCTTTGGGAAACTGAAATTTTCCACTTCTCAGCATCTAAAAATCTGTAGGTGAGATGAGCCTTGATCCACCCTCTCAGCAAAATAAAGGCTGCTCAGTCTAAGTTTGGTTCCAGAACATTGTAATAAGAAAGGTAGCACAGCACAGGGGTCAAGTTAACTGCTGCTATATAATGAAATTGACAGCACCTTCTTATCTCTAAGCTTATTTCATTCTATCCTGTTTCATCTGGACCACATTTTATTTCTTCTTACTAACTTTTTTTCTTTCTATCTCTGCTTGCTAGGACTCTACTGGTTGGGAAATGATGTACATTACATGTTGACATTATGATGTTGTGACAGAGTCTTCCATCTGTTTCTGAGACTGTGGCAGAAGATAGAAAATGTTATCTTTTCAGCACATTTTAGAAACTACATCTTGTATCAGAGTGGTACCGTGTTAGTCTATATCCACAAAAACAATGAGGAGTCTGATGGCACCTTAAAGACCAACAGATTTATTTGGGCATAAGCTTTGTGGGTAAAACCCCCCACTTCTTCAGATGCATGGAATGAAAATTACAGATACAGGCATAAATATACTGACACATGAAGAGAAGGGAGTTAACTTACAAGTGGAGAACCAGTGTTGACCAGGCCAATTCAGTCAGAGTGCATGTGGTTTATGCCTCGCTTCCAGACAGCCTCCCAACCTGAAGCAAATACCAGCAACTCCACACCACACCAGAGAAACACTAACCCAGGGACCAATCCCTGTAACAAACCCCATTGCCTACTCTGTCCCCATATCTACTCTAGTGACATCACCAAAGGACCCAACCACATCAGCCACACCATCAGGGGCTTATTCGCCTGCACATCTACTAATGTGATATATGCCATCATGTGCCAGCAATGCCTCTCTGCCATGTACATTGGCCAAACTGAACAGTCTCTATGTAAAAGAATAAATGAACACAAATCAGACATCAGGAATGGTAACATATAAAAGCCAGTAGGAGAATACTTCAGTCTTCCTGGACATTCAATAACAGATTTAAAAGTAGCCATCTTTCAACAAAAAAAACCCTTCAACAACAGACTTCAAAGGAACACTGCAGAGCTACAATTCATTTGCAAACTTAATACCATTAATCAGGGGCACCCAGAGAATTCAGGGGTCCTGGGGCAGGGCCGGGTCTTCGGCGGCAAATCAGCAGCGGGTCCCTCTCGGAGGGAAGGACCCACCGCTGAATTGCCGCCGAAGAATGAAGCGGTGGCAGTAGAGCAGCCTAAGTACTGCCAAACACGGCTTTTTTTCTTTTTCCACCGCTTGCGGTGCTTCTACTCACTGGGCAGCGCTCCGAGGCTTTTGCAGCACTTCAGCAGTGGGTCCTTCACTCGCTCCGAGTCTTCCGCTGCACTGAAGGACCCACCGCCAAAGACCTGGAGCGAGTGAAGGGCCCACCGTAGAAGTGCCACCGAAAACCCGGAGGGGCTCGCGGGGCTTCTGCGGGGCTTGGGGCAAATTACCCCACTTTCCTCTTCCCTGGGCGGCCCTGCCATTAATTTGGGCTTGAAATAGGGACTGGGCATAGCTGGCTCACTACAAAAGCAATTTTCCCTCTCTTGGTATTGACACCTCCTCATCAATTATTGGGAATGGCCCACATCCACCCTAAATGAATTGGCCTTGTCAGCACTGGTTCTTCACTCGTAAGGTAATTCTCTTCTCTTCATGTGTCAGTATATTTATGCCTGTATCTGTAATTTTTACTCTATGCATCTGAAGAAGTGGGTGTTTTACCCACAAAAGCTTATGCACAAATAAATCTTGATCTTTAAGGTGCCACTGTATCTTTTGTAGATTCTGTTTGGAAAAGAATTTGCTCCATATTCAAAATTTTCCATTATGCTTTATTCAGAGACCATACACCTTTGGCCCAGCCTAGATGTGCTTGCAGGCCCTTCTATTTCCATCAGGGATGATACTATTTCCTCTCAAGAAGAATCTTCTTGTACTAGTAATATTCAGGAAATAGGTGCACGGATCTCCAGTCTTCAACTTTCAAATAAACTCTTTTTTTTTTTTTTTTTTTTTTTTTTTATCACTGGCCTGATCTTTTTCATACTCTAATTGGACCATATCTTATGTCCAGAATACCACAATCCCAAGTGATGGAAGAGTCTGCATTATGGGGGCTAGCTGGATTCCTCTCTTAATCAAATATATGAGGAACTAAGACTTTAAGCACTCTTAGGTGCTTAAGTAACTTCCTACGAATTCTAAGTAGTAGGGTAAAATAAAAATTCCCAAGAAGTTTTCCAAGAAGGCTGCCATGAAAGGCAGAGTCTTTTCCATGGAAAATAAATTGTCTTGACATCACCCCCACTTTTCCCTTTTCCTTTGCTGGGTCAGAGTTGGATTTTTAGCACGTTAGTTCTATACAAACTTCATCAATTAATGGCAAATATTATTCAGAACATGGATATTAAATAGAAATTGTTTAGATCCCCTTAAAATGAAAACTGCTTTTTCACTTTCCTAGTCCCTTGAGGATGGGATGGTCTCTGAGAAGAAAAAACACTCATCAGCCATGTGTCATAAACAGTACAGAAGGACAAGGATGATAAATTTTGTTTCATTCTCTCAAGTGGTTACTCCAGTTTTGTCAGTTTCTTAGGAAAATAGTGACTCCCCCAGAATGCTGCTGTGATCAATCATGGTAGATATACTTCACATAGCTCAAACCTCAGTGATAGCTCTTAAAGATTTGGGTAATTTTTTTCTTTAAAGTATCTTTAACCAGTGGTTAGCACATTTCTTGCTTATGCAGGCCTTAGTTTGAAGTCAAACATATTGAAACAAAAAAAAAACCACACAACTCAAAAGGCTCCAGTTCTCTTAGGGCTTATAATCACTCCAGGGGTAAGTCAATCTAAGTTAAACTACATCAGCTACATGAATAATGTAGCTGGAGTTGATATAGCTTAGGTCAACTTATCTCAGTGTCTTCACTGCTTTCTGTTGATGGGAGACACTCTTCAGTCAACTTCCCTTACCCTTCTGAGAGAGCTGGAGTTCCACTAAATCGATGGCAGAGCGCTCACCAAAGAGCGCTCTGCCATCGATTTAGTGGATCTTCACTAGACCTGCTAAATCGATCTCTGCTGCATCAGTTGCAGCAGTATCAGTCTCCCCGTAGTGGAGACCAGCCCTTATTCTTGATGTTCCATGAGCTGTTTCATATTTCTTATTATTCTGTGATCTGTTCCACAGTAGCTAGATTGAGCATCGAGCAAGTTTAGGGCAGTGGATGCAGAGACTTGCCTCACTTAGAACACTGAGGCTGTTCAAAACTCTCTTTTGATGAGATCATCAAGGATTCTACCAACTTATGTAGTTAACATTGCTGGAGAAGACCTAGGAGAAAAGGTGCCATTGCAAATTTGAGTGATTAAAATGTCAGTTGAGGCAATCATTTCAGCTCGCTCTTATGGAACTAATCAAATAAAATATTATTCAGACGTCAGCAGAGCCCAGAGGGCCTAACCGTCAACTTAACTAGAAACCCATAATGAAGGGCAGCTGCCCAAAGCTTCCATATGCTTCTATATGCAGCAGACTCCACCACTTCCTCTATGTGTAGACTGGTTACATTAATGACAAAAAGTCTCTTGGGAAATATTTAGCATATTACACAGAATTGATTTGATTTCTTTTCCTTACATAATCAAGTAATCTTACTCCTATTCTGAGAAGAAAGCAGTTTACTTACAAACAGATGAAAGCTTTCTATTGTTCATGCTCACCATCCCACTTCTTGCTTCCAATCACTTCTAAATCAATTACTCCAAGTATTTATTTTCTAACTTCCAAAGTAATCTGGAAGGTTCAGACCACTTCAGATCTGTATCCTTCAACTGGTCAATGTAAAACCCTCTACTTTGAATAGAAAGTCGTCGTCTTTTCACCCAACAAACTTCCTGTGAGTGCTTCCTCTGCTTTACTTTTAGAAAAGTTTATATTTTGTAGGCTGCTGTTCCAGCCTCTTCTCAAAGTGCTGAACTATTTCCTGTATGTCTTCCTTCTTTTCAGACTTTTAATTGCTCCTGGAGACTTTTCCAAACCTATGGCAATCTAAATGTTGAGGATCATGGAAATCCAAGGATTTCAGACAGTGCTAGTGCTGTCTTTCCATCACAATCTCAGTGGTTTTGTCCCCTCACCCAAAAAAGTGTGTTACTGACAGGGTGGTAGGTAGTAAGGTCTTCAATACAATGATAATGCTTCTTCAGCAAGGGTTTAACTACTATTGTTTGAATGGAGCTGTGACCCTTTGCTCCCTAAAGGAAAGCACAAATAATGTAATCAACATGGACCTCATTATTACCTTGCTTGTTTGCTCTAACTATTCAGGTTGTGTTGGGATTCAATTTGCAGATGGCAGCTTAATTTTTTTTTCTGGAACATCTAGCATGGTGCTGAACAAAACAGGCTGAGTTTCAGCCAGAGAACAGCCAAAAGTAGCGTGTCTGTCATCTAATGTTTTCTACTTTTCAGATGAGACCTCAAACAAGACCTGTGAGGCTGGTAATAAATGATTCGTTTAGCCTTTCTTTAAAAGCCAAATATCCACCGCAACAGAACCAAGAGTCTATCAATATACCTCCCCTCCCTCCCTGTGGTATCTATACATCAATATAGCTCTATGTTCTCGGACACTTTCTAGTAGCTATTGAAGTGGTGCAACTGGCATGAGATAACAAATGTCCAAGTAAGGAACCTTAAGGGAAGAGCATATAAAGCATCTGTATTGGCTTCTCCCCAGTAAAATAAGATATTTCCAGCACTGTGCGTAACTATAACCGAACTCTTGAATCACTCCATAGTACAATTAGAAATCCTAATCAAAACTGGGATCTTTATAAAAAGCTCCTACCATGCCCAAGAAAATAAGTGGTCATTGGTAAATGCAAAACAACCTGGGCCATCCTTAAGCATTTGCAGCATACACGGCTGCGTAGGGCACCTGAAAATTTGGGGCAGCCCTGGGTCTTAGTGTCCACCCTCCCGTCTCTTCCTATCCCTGTTATGACCCTTCCCCTGCAGGCTCCCATAGCTAGCTGCTGAAGCCTAGTGAGTCTTCCTCTAGAGGGGATCTAGTTCTTAAAAGTGAAAAAGCCTTCCAGCCTGCCAGACCTACTAACACAACATTTAAACTGATAAAGAGCCATTCAAATGGTAATAAAGTCATTTAACAGCCATTTGCCAACCTCCACGTATATACTGTCAGTTTCTGAATTTACTGACAAAAATAGTTGTGCGTTACTGTAATATTTACTCAGAACATGTTAGTCTACAGGACCTTAGTTTAAAATTTGCATTAAAAATATTTCATTAGTATGTTGCTGAAGATTATAAAATCACATTTCTAAAAAATTGTTGCATAGAGTTTTAGATGCACAATCTGAGTATTCATCTTTAGCCTTAAATGCCTGGATCTTCAGACATATAGTTCTTTTAAAATAAATACTTCAAAAGACCACTTTTGTCTACAATATACATTTTAATTTTAATTGCTATAATACAGTACCAAAACCTTGCTTCCATAGTCTTCCTGTCCTTTCTGTCCATCCGTTTCATCCTTCACACCCCACCCCCTCCCCCTATTGAAGAGAGCCCTTAAAGGGACAACACCCTTTTCCTTCTAGATAGCTGGACAAAGTAGTTTCCTTTCTTTACTACTGACTATTTGATGAACTAGTTTTAAGAGACCCCTCTAGCAAAATCAGTACCTTAGTAGGATATAAAATCCTTTGTTATGCCTGCCTAAAATCTTTGGGAACATTTTTTAAAGTTGGTGAAATTTCATAAACATGTCTATTGTTCTGGAGATCACATAAAGTAAATTAATGTTCCCTTTTTCTAAAAGCTATGAACAGTGTTATGAATACACTAAACCAATGTGATATATGCCAGCAATGCCACTCTGCCCTGTACATTGGCCAAACTGGACAGTCTACACAAAAGAATAGATGGACACACATCAGACATCAAGAACTGTAACACTGAAAAACAAGTAGAGCACTTCAGTCTCCCTGGACACTCAATAACACTCAATCTATGGAGATATACCTATATCTCCATATATGGGGGGGAGGGATAGCTCAATGATTTGTGCATTGGCGTGCTAAACTTAGGATTGTGAGTTCAATTCACTTAGAGATTTGGGGCAAAATCAGTACTTGGTCCTGCTAATGAAGGCAGGGGGCTGGGACTCAATGACCCTTCAGGGTCCCCTCCAGTTCTAGGAGATAGGTATATCTCCATATAACAGCCTTAAAAGTGGCAATTCTTCATCAAAAAAACTTCAGAAACAGACTTCAACATGAAACTGCAGAACTGGAATTAATTTGAAACTGGACACCATGATATTAGGCCTGAATAAAGACTAGGAGTGGATGGGTCACTACAAACAGTAATTTTCCCTCTGCTGATACTCACACCTGTTAACTGCTGGAAATGGCAATGTTCACCTTGATTGCATTGGCCTTGTTAGCACTGACCCCCCCCACCCACTTGGTAAGGCAACCACCATCTTTTCATGTGCTGTATGTGTAATTCTGCTTACTGTATTTTTCACTCCGTACATTTGATGAAGTGGATTTTAGCCCATGTAAGCTTATGCCCAAATAAATTTGTTAATCTCTAAGGTGCCAAAAGGACTTGTCGTTGTTTTTGCTGATACAGACTAACAGAGCTACCATTCTGAAACTATACCTGTGACTGATTAATTTAAAATAATGTCTTTGTTTCAGTGAATTAAATATGTAGTAATCTGGAATGATTGCTGTATGAAGGTTTAAGAGTACATTTAAAATATATAATCAACTTAGAAATGCTGATAAAGAAAATGTAAAACAGAGAAGAGCTGCATCATGTATTCCATAATATTTAAAGTTGTATTCAGCAGGATAGTTACTACAAAGGTTTTACAAACAAATCTCTGACAAACGTCAGGGTATATTTAAAAAAAAAACCCAAAAACCAGTGACTGACATTTTATATTCCCAAGTTTAGTGCTTTTAATTAGGTACCTTCTGCATGGCCAGTCTTCACCATCTGGCATGCAGTGGAAAACATGCTCCATTTTCTTTAGAAAGAAATTGCAGAAGAGTGGTTTCATCTTATGCACAGTTCCTAAATCCAGTCCAGCATGTCTCACTCCTGCTGGAAAAGGATTTTAGCATAAACCCTCCCATGTTCCTGCACTCAGTTACTTTGATGAATGGGCTACGGCAAGACCAGACCCTAGGTGCTGGAGCCATGATGGAGACAGGGAGGCAGCTGATTTTAAAGGCTCCCACCCAACCCTAAGCTTTGCTTATCCTCAGGATAGTGTATTAGGTATGGGATAGCCTTATGTTCACAGTTACATTCACACACAAAGAAAGGGGGCAAAGTAATCTTGGTCAACACTCATGAGTTACTATAGATGGCACATTAGAGGTTTCAATAGCTGAGAATGCAAAACTTGTGTGACTGTCATCCAAACCTTGGGATGTACGATACTTTTAACTAATTTTCCATTGTGTTTGACAGCTGTCAAGATTTTTTTAAACAACTATGAACTGTCTTAGTATATCTGTAACATTATTCAGTCAAATATATTAAAGAAAGCAACCACTACGCTAAAACACTTCGCTATTACAACCCTTCATATTCGTTAACTGTGGTTATGACTAGGGCTCCATGTTTGTCACAGAGGTTCTGCAGCGGTCAGAGTGGCTGATCTCACGGTTGCCTGAGTGACAGACTCCGGGGACAGATGCTCAGGCAGCCCCGCAAACTGTCACACCGGCTGTTGCTGGTGCCGCTTTATAGCCAGCCCCTCAGGCGGCCCCATGGACAGCCGATCCAGCCACTACTGGTGCAGCCAGCCACTCAGGTGGCCCTTTGGACGAAACAGTAGCCTTAGTAACCTTAGTTATGACCCTCTACCAAATACAGTCATTATTATTAAAAATATAAGCATTTACCAACTTTTACTATAGAGCAGCCTAGATACTACAGATTTTCTTTACATTCTATATATGAAATAACTGGTAACTATAAGGTGTCTGGCAAATCTTGCATTTTTCAATGGCAATGTATGCAGGTGGTACAATTATATCTTTGCTGATAATGGACTGTCGGATGTAGGTTATTTGCATACTACAATCCTATTGGTGAACATGCTGTAAAAATTAGTTGTTCCCCCACAGGGGCGGCTCTAGGTATTTTGCCGCTCCAAGCACGGCAGACAGGCTGCCTTCGGTGGCTTGCCTGCGGGAGGTCCACCGAAGCCGCGGGACCAGCGGACCCTCCGCAGGCATGCACTGAAGGCAACCTACGTGCTGCCCTCCCAACGACAGGCAGAGCGCCCCCCACAGCTTGCAGCCCCAAGCACGTGCTTGGTGTGCTGGGGCCTGGAGCCACCCCTGGTTTCCCCCCTCCCCATAAAACTACATTAGCAGTGATATTTCAGGTTTATGAGATGACAACAATGGAATGACTTTTGATAACATAGTTATGACTGCTTTTCTTGGATGGGGGAATAAGTGGAAAGTGGAATGTTTTCCGTACCTACTCAGGAGAGAGGTGGGGGGTTGTGTAGGTAATGTTTTTGTGACAATCTATATTTAACATAGGTATAAGGTTAAATATTGATTAAAATCTAAAACTGTCTATGATAAATTGAAATAAAATGTTTGACATTCATTCTGTTGTTCAAAGTTGACATTGAGGAATTTGTTTTAAATTAATAAAAGATCTGTTTTGTATTTCATAGGCTCCCTCTCAATCATTTTTGGGTTCCCCCATTTTCTCATCACAGAAAAGCAGTCAGCAACCAGTCAAACTGCCGATGCACAGTACAAGAGTCAAGCCTATACTCTTCTATACCGTATTTAGCAGAGTGCTTTCCTATCTCCCCAGTGAATAAGCTTTACAATATATTACTACAGATGGAGAAGTCATTATTATTCACGTGTGTGGTTAGTACCATTATTGTGCTTGATTAGAACTGAATCATATGGATAACAGGTGCCAAATTTACAGTAGGCCCCTAAATATGCCTAACTACTTTTCACAGAGTTGAACAAAATATTGCTTAGTAAAGATTATATATAGCATAGCTGTGCTTATCTAAGTAGTAATTCAGTCAATGGTAAGACCCAAAAAACCTAAACTAACAACAAAAAACTGACTGCAATTAGAAAATCTGATATTAGATTAACTTCAACACAGAGCTTTCAATATGATGGTAAGAGGTATAGTCAGGAGTCAAAAGGAGGTGAGCAAATAGGAATATCACAAAACAAAATATGAATTAGATATTTTGATAACTTAACAAGGAAGAAGCTGGTCTAGGTCGTTCCTCAGTTTCAAAGTCCTGACAAGTCAATGTGGGGCAATATCGTATTTTACCAACAAAAATGAACTATTTTTTGAGTGTCAAACATACACCACAATTCTCAGAAAATATCCAGATAGTAAAATATTTAATTGTAGTGTTAGTAATTCTAAAATTTTTAATCCATTGTGGATATTTTGCCAGCTAGACATCTGAACATTCCCAACTTCCCCAGTAGAAAGTTCTATTAATTATAACCATTGATTGTTCTGGAATAAATATGCTAAGTAAACAAAGCTGTAATCATTGAAGGTTATGTGCTGGACAGACAATATATGGAAATTATTCAGTCAAGCACATATAATCTGGCTCAGCATTGTATTTTTAGGCTATTAACATTAATTTTCCTCCTAATTAGATGGACCCAAAGCATGTCATTGAACTCTGTACCTTTGTGGAACTAATGCCTAGAATGTTGTGCTAGTGATTAGTTCAAATAGCAAATGAGTTAATCAGTCAAGCTAATGAGAGAAGGATTTCTAATCCAGAGGCGGCAGGCTTAGACCTAATTGAAAATGGAAACATGATTAGTGGGCACAGGTTTGAGGGAATTTGTGTTGGGCTTGGCAGCTTAGAAGTTTTCCACTCTGCTTTCAGGAGCAGTGCTTGAAACCTTCACTGCTTACATTAGTTATACTAAAAATGGCTTGCACTTGCTAAAAATATGTGATTTTTGTTATATAATGAATGGCAGCATCCATATTGACATAAATTGGAAGATTAATCGCAGATTCTAAATTAAGCAGAATTTTGACTCGCCTACTGTGTTTCATCCAGCTCAGTTTGTGATCTGGATGGTGTTTAGCTCTCATTTATCATTCTTGATTATCTTTTCACAGCTGGACTTTCTAATCTGATTTTAAGGTTCATTTGATATGCTTTCCTAAAAGTAAATATGTCAGTGAGTTTTGTTTTATTTTATATACTCATTCTTACGATAGTTTAACTTAATACAAACATGTATCACACTCAAGAAATGTAGTCAGAGTTGGGCAAGATTGGAATAATTTCAGATTATGGAAAGTGAGTTAGAAACACCTGGATCCAAGATTTATATCATGCCTAAATCCTGAAAGTACTCTGGTTTTATAGCTCTTTAGAGGAAAGGCAGGAACTACATTAACACTTGTTAGTGTAACAGCTAATGCATTGCTGACTAAAACTTCAAAAAAGCTTAATATTATGTCAAAATATAAAAAGGATAAGAAAATAGGGGTGTTTTTTGTTTAAAAAATGTGGAGTTATACATTCTTACATGTTTGAAAAGTTCAGTAAACGTAAAGTCATTTTTGGGTACTTTTTATTAATTTAAATAAAATACTTTATTTTGGCTTAATACTGAAATAACGTATAGACTTTAAATTCTAAATCCTTTCAAACATGTACTTAATAGATTTTTCTCCACTCATAATTATCAGGAGCATAATCCTGTTCACAACAGAGTTTAACAGGAGTTTTGCCATTGACTGCAGCAGAAGTAGAGTCAAGCCAACATAGACCTAGACCTTGGTCCTGCAACAAGCTCAGCATGTGTGTAACTCTACCTGAGTAGTCAAAATCATTGGGATTCCTCCATGTGCTTAAGCCTTTTCAGACTTAGACCTTAGATGTGTTGAAAAGTTGCACCATGACCGTTTCAAAGAATGTCTCAGTTTAAAGACTCAATAAACCATATATTTGGGTTCCATTACTTTGTTTAGACTGAATACAGCCATTCCATGTTAAAAACGTGGCAAGCTGATTTCACTCAAGTTTATTGGAGCTTTATCACATTATAATAATACCAACTTGTGCTCTTTTTCCCCCCAGCAAATTCCAATCAGTCACAATTGTCATTCACTACTGACAGCACTCCAGCCAAAATAGTTACACTTTTGTTAGAGTCATAAATCATACTGTCATTTCTCAAAAGAGCATAAAATCATTCCCCCAGTACATCTGTTAAGAATATAATGCTGTTCTTTCTAAGCAGCAGAACACTGAAGATTTAATGAGAACAGAAACCATTTAGAGGTGTCCACTAAGGTATTTAGATAGTCTGGCTAAGAAAGATGTTTCACTTCCTGAGTGATATATAAATATGCATTGGAAGAATCTTTTCTATCCAAACAATTTTCTATATAAAATATAACAAAAATTATTTGTTTAAAATATATGCAGTTGTTTGAAATGTTTGCACGTAAAGTGGTCAATTCTACTATTTTCAGAAAAGTGTAAAAAATGGCTTGGGGGAAAATAACTTTTTGCACAAAACAACCACAAAAAGACTGCAAAATTAAATGAAAAATGACAAATTTTATGGCCATTGTTTCATGCGTGAAAAACTTCTACAAAGTGTGTTCCTGCCCACTTCTCCAGCTATTTTATGGTGCAAACTCTAGAAATATTTCTCTCCTACAAGTTCTTATTGAGGGAACACAAAGACTGAGGACAAGTATGCCTCTGACTGGTCTGTGGTAGTGTTTTTTCTACTGCCTGAAAATCCCCGTGATTAATTTATACATTCCTCTCCCCCGATTCAAGTCTGGTTTGACTGTGCTAAGAATAACTTTTGTGTTGTACAGCCAACACATCAACCTTGTTTCCAGCTTAAAGAATTAGTAGTAGTTTAAAACTTATTTTGTCATTGGAAAAACTTTTTTATATTTTTCATAAGGTGTGATATTGCAGGTGCTGATATGTTTAAAAAACCCTCAGTGGTGATTTTTTTCTCTCTTTCAGGGCATAGATTCAAAAACTTTTGAAATATTTCATTTGGTCACAATCCAGACAAGTCTGTTTTTTCCATTCTCAATCACTTTTTTTTTTTTTAATGGCCATATAGCTCCCAAACTATAACACCAATTGAAGATTTGTTGCTCTGACTATGCAGAATTACACATTCAACTTGTATAAATATTTAACCCTTCTATTGAAGGTTAATTCATTTCCATTCCATCGTGCAACCTATCGCTTGGATACTAGCTCTTGTCTTGATATTTGGGCTACTAGTGGAATCCAAAGCAAGATTTAGGCAGAAGTGTAAGATCAACAAAAGAAGGGGCTGCATAGCTAAATGCCATAGTGAAAAGCAGGCTGTGTCCCTGCTGCACTGTGTAGCTACACATATATGAGTGAAAGGTTCTGGCAGGGGGAAGGCAGCAGGGAGCTGCCAAAGTCTTTCCTCACTGCGTCCCCCCTGCCAGAGCCTTGACCTACTGCTAGAGTCTTTCTCTGTGGCAGGAAAGACTGGGAGGCAAGAGGACACTACACTGCTAAAGTAGCAGTGTAGATGGGTGAAGACACTGCTTAGGTCTGTAGAGAGCCACGGAAGGTACATACCCACAGGGCTCAGAAGTGTCTTTACTGACCTAAGCAGGGCCTCACTGTCTACTATTATATCAGTCCTGGGAGGGACATGTAGTATATGTGCTGTCAATGCTACCAAAAGAGTGTGCAGTGTAGACATACCTTTACATAACATAACTCCAGGAGCTGGGACTTTAAATAATACCTTAAAAGACGCCTATCCAAGGCTCCAGGCACCTTAACACATTATTCATGCTGCTGAGATTTCATTATATTAATCATTTTAACAGGAACTCAGCCAGTCAGACACCTACAGAAACTCCTTTCTACCCATTCATTGTTCTAGAAGCACAGCCCTCTTGTAAAACCCTTTCAAACAGCTGTCATTTGCAGTGTTTATTCCCATAGCTTTATTAACTATGGGAATAAAGGGAAACAAGAAGACTTTTTATCAATACATTAGAAGCAAGAGGAAGACCAAGGACAGGGTAGGCCTACTGCTCAGTGAGGAGGGAGAAACAGTAACAAGAAACTTGGAAATGGCAGAGATGCTTAAGGACTTTGTTTTGGTTTTCACTGAGAAGTCTGAAGGAATGTCTAACATAGTGAATGCTTATGGGAAGGGGGTAGGTTTAGAAGATAAAATAAAAAAAGAGCAAGTTAAAAATCACTTAGAAAAGTTAGATGCCTGCAAGTCACCAGGGCCTGATGAAATGCATCCTAGAATACTCAAGGAGTTAATAGAGGAGGTATCTGAGCCTCTAGCTATTATCTTTGGAAAGTCATGGGAGACGGGAGAGATTCCAGAAGACTGGAAAAGGGCAAATATAGTGCCCATCTATAAAAAGGGAAATAAAAACAACCCAGGAAACTACAGACCAGTTAGTTTAACTTCTGTGCCAGGGAAGATAATGGAGCAAGTAATTAAAGAAATCATCTGCAAACACTTGGAAGGTGGTAAGGTGATAGGGAATAGCCAGCATGGATTTGTAAAGAACAAATCGTGTCAAACCAATCTGATAGCTTTCTTTGATAGGATAACGAGCCTTGTGGATAAGGGAGAAGCGGTGGATGTGGTATACCTAGACTTTAGTAAGGCGTTTGATACGGTCTCGCATGATATCCTTATCGATAAACTAGGCAAATACAATTTAGATGGGGCTACTATAAGGTGGGTGCATAACTGGCTGGATAACCGTACTCAGAGAGTAGTTATTAATGGCTCCCAATCCTGCTGGAAAGGTATAACAAGTGGGGTTCCGCAGGGGTCTGTTTTGGGACCGGCTCTGTTCAATATCTTCATCAACGACTTAGATGTTGGCATAGAAAGTACGCTTATTAAGTTTGCGGACGATACCAAACTGGGAGGGATTGCAACTGCTTTGGAGGACAGGGTCAAAATTCAAAATGATCTGGACAAATTGGAGAAATGGTCTGAGGTAAACCGGATGAAGTTCAATAAAGACAAATGCAAAGTGCTCCACTTAGGAAGGAACAATCAGTTTCACACATACAGAATGGGAAGAGACTGTCTAGGAAGGAGTATGGCAGAAAGAGATCTAGGGGTCATAGTGGACCACAAGCTAAATATGAGTCAACAGTGTGATACTGTTGCAAAAAAAGCAAACGTGATTCTGGGATGCATTAACAGGTGTGTTGTAAACAAGACACAAGAAGTCATTCTTCCGCTCTACTCTGCGCTGGTTAGGCCTCAACTGGAGTATTGTGTCCAGTTCTGGGCACCGCATTTCAAGAAAGATGTGGAGAAATTGGAGAGGGTCCAGAGAAGAGCAACAAGAATGATTAAAGGTCTTGAGAACATGACCTATGAAGGAAGGCTGAAAGAATTGGGTTTATTTAGTTTGGAAAAGAGAAGACTGAGAGGGGACATGATAGCAGTTTTCAGGTATCTAAAAGGGTGTCATCAGGAGGAGGGAGAAAACTTGTTCACCTTAGCCTCTAATGATAGAACAAGAAGCAATGGGCTTAAACTGCAGCAAGGGAGATTTAGGTTGGACATTAGGAAAAAGTTCCTAACTGTCAGGGTAGTTAAACACTGGAATAAATTGCCTAGGGAGGTTGTGGAATCTCCATCTCTGGAGATATTTAAGAGTAGGTTAGATAAATGTCTATCAGGGATGGTCTAGACAGTATTTGGTCCTGCCATGAGGGCAGGGGACTGGACTCGATGACCTCTCGAGGTCCCTTCCAGTCCTAGAGTCTGAGTCTATGAGTGCCTAGAAGGTCATCGGTTTTGGTGTACTTTGGAGAAAGTGAGGAAAAAGTTCTGGAGCCCTCCCAAAAAATGGCTTGTCAGCCACGTCTTCTCCCTCCCCCTGCTCCTTTTGTAACAAGGGGAATCTAGCTCAAGCACAGCTGTGGCAGTGTGGCATTGGAAGAGGCAATTCCTAAGATAGGTGGGGCCCTGGCCATTAATTTACATATTAGAGCTTAAAATCATAACTCACTTCTAGAATATTTTCATTTTAAGGAATTTCTTAGAGTTTTTAAAAAAATCTTCTCCCTACAAGGGCTATACCGTGTTGTGTATAGTACCAAAGAATCCTGCAGGACAGAGAAGATAAAATATATTAGATATATATATTTAAAAAAAATTTTTTAAAAAGCATTTGGTAAAATGTGGGGCATGGCCATACGGGATAGTATAAAGGGTTTGAGATGACCTGTGTAACTCATGCATAGCGTTGAAACTTGTGAATGAGAGCTATCCTAAACTCATGCCAATAAATCTTCATACACAACACCATTATATATTCCCCTCTCTTTTTTTGTATATACATGTATGTATGCACATATGTGTCTGTGTGTAGATAAGGTGTGTATCTTGATTTCCACTTTGGGACTACAGCCTAGTCAACATACACTTTTGAATATATCTTCTTTTTATATAATCTCTGATGAGCCTTATCACAACAGTACTACTTCTCATGAACCCTCATGCCCCTACTGCACCTTTTGCAAACCAATGCTTCATATGGCTTGGCCTCTAAGGTGTTTCACTAACTTCATATTTACAGGTCCTGTTGTAAACTTTGCAAATGACAGCAGGATGCCACAAAAACGATACATTAAATTTTTTATATAACTTATTTCTACTTATATTATAAATTGTACAAGAGTGTTCTTTTTCTAGGTAAAAAGGTATTGGTAAGACAAATCCAGCTGTTTCAACTAGTTCTACTAAGGAAGTGAATCCTGCATGCAGGAGGAGATTTTTGTGGTATAAAGACAGAAGTATGTAACTAAGAAAATAAATCAGTGTTGTAAGAAGAGAAGGTAAGTCCTGCAAGCATTTGCTTGAGTTTTGACATCACCTTGCTTTGAATGTGCTTGTGCCATTCCTGTTGTGTTCATTTTCCATGCCAAATGCTAACTCCCTTCATAAGCATCTCAGAGTTTGAGGCAATTGATCTGTATGTGTATACATTAACATATTTAAAGCCATGAGTTACAGTAAGAAGCTAAAATACTAGTTAGGAGAGAACTTTTGGACTTCTGCACTGCAGGGAATGGCAAACTTGGAGTTTTTATAAAACATGTTCAGCTGTAGGGATCTGCTGCTATCTCTTGGAAAAATACAGTTTAGATGTAATTATGCTTCTATATGTTCTCTGCTTCTCTTTGTACGTTTATTGTTCAGGAAATGTTTTGAGACAAAATCATGTTTTCACTGAGTTCATCTTCCTCTGTTGCTTATGTTTTTTAGCAATCCTAGTTTCTTTTAAGTGACATGACAATTACTTGCTGTGATGATCATGATATCAAAAAGAGGAGATTGTAACTTAAGGTGCAGAATAAGAAATAAGCTCAAGACAGGTTAGGCCTAAACTTGATCCCCAGATCTGAACTTCGGGCAACTACACCTCCAGATTGGGAGCTTAACTTCAAGGCTTGGGCTGTCTCTAATGCCCTGCATCAGAACTCCTTATGCCCTTAAAGAATTAAGGAAGTTGAAACATTTTGTGACTTAATCCTGTTTTTAAGCTAATTCTCTGTAATATATTTTTCTAAAGCTTTTCAGGAAACTGTCATCTATTAATATTTTACTACATTTACATAGCACCACAGACTTACATTGCACCCTGTCAACAGTGTGTTGTTCCTCAAGAGGCAATAAGTAGGTAGGAGAGCACTTTTGGAGAATGACCCCAGACCAGCAATGATTCTGAATGCTCTTAACCACGATTGAGCAGAGCATCTGTATTCAGGAAGGGCACTTAAGCATGTGACTAATTTGACTAACTTGCAGTCAATGGGACTCAAGCTTGTAAACTTTAAGGTTAGAAGGGACCATCATGATCATCTAGTCTGACCTCCTGCACATTGCAGGTCAGAGAACCTCACCCAACCCACTCCTGAAATAGAACCCTAACCTCTGTCTGAGTTACTGAAAACTTCAGATCATGGTTTAAAGACTGCAAGTTACAGAGGATTCACCGTATCAGAGGGGTAGCCATGTTAGTCTGGATCTGTAAAAGCAGCAAAGAATTCTGTGGCACCTTATAGACTACCAGAAGTTTTGGAGCATGAGCTTTTGTGGGTGAATACCCACTTCGTCGGATGCATGTAGTGCAAATTTCCAGGGGCAGGTATGTATATGTAAGCAAGTGGTAGTGGAGAGTTGTCTGGTGGCCTCGTTTGGTAGTACAGATCTGTTCATGATGAAACAGTACTCCTTTATCACCTCTTGATTATGATGTCAG
>NC_133773.1:75535567-75586365 GCF_003597395.2 Chelonoidis abingdonii
TGGTAGTGGAGAGTTGTCTGGTGGCCTCTTTGGTAGTCAGATCTGTTCATGATGAAACAGTACTCCTTTATCACCTCTTGATTATGATGTCAGCTGAGGCTGTGGATGGCATTGTGTTCTGCACGACTTAGGTTATGAGACAAGAGATGTTGTTTTTCCACAATTTCTGCCTGTGCACGTCGGTGAAAGCATTCAATGTATAGGTCCAGACTGTCATTTCAACCCTCAGGAGGAGTCCATGTGGAGTTCGTCTTCTTGTGCTGTTGGTGGAAGGGTAACTGTGTATCAGTGCGCTATTCAGTGTTGTCCTGAAAGTATTCTTTGAATCGGAGACGGCGAAAGTAGGCTTCCAGATCGCCGCAGAACTGACAATTCACCATTTCCACTAGTTTAAACCGGCAAGTGACACATGCCTCATGCTGCAGAGGAAGGCAAAACCTCCCCAGAGTCTCTACCAATCTGATCTAGGGAAAAATTCCATCCTAACCGCAAGTATGAGCAAAACCTACCAGCCAGACACCTGGGCTCTTCCCATCTAGTGTGTCTTTGCGGGCCATTGGGGATTTTTGTTACTGGTAGTCATAGATGAGAAACATGTGTAAGCGCTTTCCTGAATCAGCGCCTCTGTCACAAGTTAAATACAGAGGAAGGCAGATGAGATCATAGAGTGGGTTATAAAATAACATCCTATAATATGGGGCTGGGGACAGGGAGGAGACGGGGTGGATCAGTAAAAAAAAAACCTTAGAATGTGAAGGTCCTCATATATGGTACATACATGTATTTGTTATAATCTGTCCCAGACAATCTTGCTCTATTATGAAGATGAAAAAAACAGAGAGAAAAAAGTTTAACTATTTAAATGATAAAGAACCAATAATAATGTTCACGAGTTATTGCTTTTACTTGCAATGAGCATGCCTTGCTCACTAACCTTCTTGTGTCATTTAATGTGTCCCTATTAACTTTTTCATTTTTAAACAAATGTGCATGAGTACCTGCTTAAATACATCCAAAGATACTAATAAAATAAAGCCCTAAATACATAAGATATACAAGTGAATATAAATGGAAACAGATTAATAAATGAAGTAGACCCACAGCTGTCATCGGACCTTTACCATCACTAGATTCTTTTTTTTCACCTGCTCATGTGGTGCTTGTCCATCACCTGTTGGCAGTGGCAATATACTTCATCTCTCACAAGTAGTTTTCCTACCGTCTTTACATGTTTTCTCTGAGAGCTTGTAATTTTATTAGAGTAGTCTAAGTCCTGTTAAATGTATTAAGCAACGTAAAGTGGTCACCATTAAAAAGTCAACATTTATGGGCTGTCAATAAGGAGGGGCTCTTTCGAAAGTTCTCTCTGAGCTATCCTCTGGAATTTTGCCAAAGTGATAAATAAATCATATGTGTAAAGGTGCATGTGGGCTTACAGAGTGGAGGGATGAGGGACTAGGATTTAGTAAATTTAAAATGTTTCTTTAAGGAGGGAAGCAATGCCACTTGGCAAACATTCATATTAAGCTGCACTTCATTGACATTTTCTGAAAAAAATATTCTATTGATGGTATGACGTATATTCAATGTATGTACTTTGAAATAGAAAAGTATGTGCATCTAAGAGAAACAGAAAAGATACTGTAGTGGATTATGGGAGTATCCTCCCCCAGGAAATGTTTTTGAAAATACCTGATGCTTAGTGCAGTCTGATCCCATTACAAAGGCAAAGTATGTATTTGCAGAGTTTATTTGTGTTCTAAGGAATCTCTGGCAGGAGTGATTTAACAGTATGGGGAGAAGGGGTTATTCAGTTGGAGGCAGGGAAAATTGCCCCTGCCCATCTCTTCAGTTTGGTAGCAACATTTTAGCAAGCGTGGAAGAAAAATGAGTCCTCACTCTGAGTTTGAAGCAACAAGCCAGAGGCAACTTTATTTTCGAGCAATTGCAAATGCTCGGGAGAGTACACATGGGCAGGTCTCTGTTAGATAAACAATTAGGCAAGCTTTTATACCTTTCATTCCATACAATAATGAGCAACAAATGTGTTTTGTTATACATTTTCTTCCTGATATCTCACTTTTCTCATTCATTTCTGCCACAGTCTACGTTCCATTCTTATCTAACACAAGGTCAAAACAGTATCTCTTACAGTCTGTTCTCATTCACTTTCTACTAGCCTAGGCCTTCAAGTCTCGTGTTATTAGAGTCAGTGTCAGCCTGACTTTGTTAGCCTGACTCTTGCTCTATTCCTAGAAAACTAAGAATGTCTGTGCTTTTCCTGACTTCCACACAAGGAACTCTGTAAATTTGTTTCAGAAGGATGTTGGGGGCCCATTATTCTAGGCACTAGATGATGCACACCCTATAACACCCAACTCTGTTCTGGTAATATCTTTAAAAAATATTTAAAGAATATCTTTTATTTCTATTGATTCAGAGATTGATACTTCCCTCCAAAACATGAGTGCATAACATCGTGTTGCTTGTGAAATTGGCTGCAAAGCTTGCTTGCAAATGCAGAGTCACTTATTGTGTGTGTATGTCATATAAATATGGACATGTCTGTGTGTATATCAACTTACGTCTGCATATCCCTGAGCAAAAATCGAGGACTTAATGTAACCTGAAGTATTTAGCCCACCTGGTTTATACGGCTATTCACAACATGATCCATTTTTATTAGCTTTAAAGGTGGTTATTTCACACCCTTGATATGTGCATATAAAATTTCATGAGTGTCAGTGAATCTGTGGAAGTTATACACCTGTGGGGAAACAGGCCCAAAAGCCCTTACAATTTGATGCTCGAGTGATGTGGAGAAACATTGTAAACTAATATCAATTCCTTATTGAAGAGAACATAGACCTGTAGCTCTTCCAAGCACAAATAATTGATAGCTCTGAGATATTAAAGTGATTTCTGATGTTCAGTTCTCTGGTAATAAATTAGATCTTCTATAAA
The DNA here is from genome assembly GCF_003597395.2 of Chelonoidis abingdonii. Taxonomy (NCBI): domain Eukaryota; kingdom Metazoa; phylum Chordata; order Testudines; family Testudinidae; genus Chelonoidis; species Chelonoidis abingdonii. The sequence continues at coordinate 75,538,532 of NC_133773.1, forward strand.
ACTGGGTTTTAGGGACATAATGATCATCAGGAGGCTGTTGCACCTTGCAGACCTGTCATTTGCAGTGTTGATATGGTACACATATGTCTCAATCTGCAGTTATGGAACCTGTGAGGCTGTATAACAAAAGTCTTTGTTCTTGCAGCCGCTGGGTAATCTGCCTTCCTGCTGTGTGTATAGCAGGTGCTACAAAATAGTTTTGGCAATTAACTCTTAAAGCTCCATACAATACTAAAATTTCATGCTCTTCAGTCAAACAAATATTTGACAGATTCTGAACAGGTTCCCAAAAGTATGTAAGAAAACTAGGGAGTATGGTGATCTGTAGATATTGTTAGTCTGGTATTCTTGATTTCAGACACCTTGGGAATGGGTGCAGTATAAGAATCTAGATATGTAGAACACATATTTAGGGAGGGTCTCTGTTATAGCAAATCCTATCCTGTTACTATCCCTTATAGATTACAAGAGGATGGTGAATAAAAAGATAAAAGTATTAAAGGTGCAGGAAACATTTCAAGTTTTTGACAATTTTTGTTAAACTCAATTTTCAATGGCATTTTTGATTGAAGAACCTGAAAGTTTCCATCAGCTCTCATTACTATATTGTAACACTACAGTTTATAATGCATGAAAGAACAGATGTAGACATAAAGGTAGGAATGCTAAGTAGGTTATCTTTTATGTCATGTTCTTTTGATTTAACTCACTTTTATTCAGGAAACTATAGAAGAGAGCAATTATTGGAAGATACAATACTAACTGTCCCCTAATGCTAAATAAGATGGTTAGTAGAATAATAGGTAGATTCTGACAGAATCTATTTAAACCTGTAAGTGGACAATACAGATGTTCTGACATAAACAGGCCTATTTAGTATTCTGGTCTCTTTCGATGGTTTAATTCTATATTAGTCTAATCCAAGTAGTTTCTCATACCACACTTATCACCACCATGGTATATGAGTGCCTAAGAAGTATTGCTGCAATCAGGGATTTCAAGTGCCTTCTTAAAATGCTTCCTTAGAAAAGCAGTGTTCTGTACAATCAATTCCACCATCAATCTGTCTGAACTGAAGCAACACACCACACAACAGCAGTGCTCAGCTCTACCTCCACTTAGTTGTCCACCTGAAAAGTACCAGTTGTTTATGGAATAACACCAACAGAGAATTTGGTGTTGTGTTTCTGGTTTTCTAAGTAGCTGATGACATTTGTCATTCCTGGAGGTTCCAAATCATGGCACCCATGGGAACTTCCTTCACCAGTATGAGAGAGTGCAGAACAATTTTACAGACATGTTCTGCAAATTGAGAAACAAATAGATTTATAATAGCAAATGGGAAGCAATAAGAGATTAAGTTAAGTAGGAGTAGAATGTTTGCAGATGCAGTTTAATTTGTGTAGTAATTTAACTTCTAGGAACTAGGTGCATTCATACTTGTCTGTAGTGGAGAGCATATTCTGTTAGTAGGACCAAACACTGGCTGTCTTACTCAGGTGAGTTGTATGCATTTCTGCTGAGTTGCATGCAGTGAGTGGGTTTAACACCTCAGAGAGACCCAAGGATCCTTTGCCATGGCTGCTACTGCATCACCTTTAAAACACTACTGCAGCCACTGCAAAAAATTCTGGGATACATTTGGGAACTAAATGTACCAACTGCAGAAAGAGAAAGCTAATGGTATAAATCCTTCCCCACATATCACTGTCTTCAGGTAGAGGCTGTTTTCTACAGTTCAGATGCTAGAAGGTGGTGGAGCACTGTAATAAGGCTCTGTCCCAAATCTGGACCTTAGCGTCCTAAAGTTGGGTGCTTAGCATGAACCTCCCCCAAGCTTATTACCAGCTTGGATCTGATCTCGCTGCCACCAATCAGGATTCGGAGTACCTGATCAACTCTCCTGGGTCTCCCCAACCCTTTTCCTGGGGGGACCCCCAAGACCCAGAAGCTCTGAGTCTCACAACCAAAGGGAAAACCACCCCCTCCCCTGTTCTCTCTTTATTCATCCCCAGCTCCCCTCCCTGGTTTCCTGGCGATACTGTACTTAACTCTGATAGCAAGACAGAGAGGGCAATTTACCTTCCCCCGAGGCTATGCATCAAACCTAGTCAAGCTAACACAAAGAGATTTCCCCCTCCCTTCGTTCGTAGCCTTAACTAGAGAAAACCTCAAGGTTTAAACCTCAGTTTTAAAAAGAAAGCTTATATAAAAAGAGAAGAAAGACATAAACATATAAATCTGCATCAAGATGACATATACAGGGTTATTGCTTAAAGAAAATATGAATAAACAGTCTGAGTCAAAAGATAACCAATTTGAAACATTCCAGCAAGATACACACATATAAATACAAAATACAATATAAACTATTGCTTTTCCTTTTGTATCTCACATTGATAACAACAAGGTAGAAGAAGCTTGGAGATAGAAGAAAACCTCTTCTCTCATAGCTGAGAGAAAACAAACAGCAGAACAGAAACCCAAACCAGAAGTTCCCTCCCTCACTTTGAAAAATCCGGTTTCCTGATTGGTCCTCTGGTCAGGTGTTTGGTTCTCTTTGTTAACCCTTTACAGGGAAAAGAAACATTAACCCTTAGCTATCTGTTTATGACAAGCACTACCCAGAGTTGGCCTTTTTATATGAATGATGCCTTTTTATATGAATTTATTTAGGTCTAAATCTGTACCTGAAGCCTGCAAGACCCAAGTCCTACATTTTCTTTCAGCATATGGGAACATCAAATATCCTAAATACAAATGAAAACCTTGGTAAACTCCATAGATTCAGGTTTATAAGGGCTTGAATACAAACCAGAATTTCTTTGGGTTTAACCACTCTCCCACAATATGCCACTTCCTCAGAGGTAGTGTTTGCATGTCTGAGAGTTACATTCATGGTGTTCTTGCTGTTAGTTTTAAATTAATTTCAGCCTTATCACTGAGGTATCCTTTAGTATTTTGTCTGATGTCAATGTGCTGGGGTTGAAGATTTTACTGCAGAATGTTTACTATCAGCAGCCTGAACTCTTTAGAAATATTACAGTATATTAAAAAACCATGTGGAACAGGATAGTATTTCAATAGAGACTCAAGCATCATTTATTGTTGTGATTAGATATCCGTATGTATTGCTCTTGATGCTATAATATATGGTAATTGATATTATCATACATTTTGTTACCAAAGGAAATTTCATACAGTTATTTAAAAATGGCAATCTATTATGCTCTGGCTATTTGTTCTGCTATAAAATGTTGATATAAATGTATGCATCATGTACAAGAGCTTCAACACACAATGTGGTGGTTTTATCTATTTTTAGTTATCTTCTGGAACAGAGGTTGAGTGGCAGATTCTGTCGTCCACAGAGGCTTTACACTGCTCTGGAGGCATAGAGGAGTATTACAGGCAGCAGAACTCTCCCTTTTCGTTGAGAATACCCCCAGTGCAGAAATGGCACAGGGATAATGTAGGCCTTATCTTGCTCCTCCCCCCGGCTCTCCTGCCTTGCAGATCTATGCACAAGAGCATATTGGGGGAGCAGTTGGGATTTGGGGGAGCAGCTTTTTGATAGCTGTGGAGAAGTAGGAAGCTGCTGGTGCACTGAGACCACAGTCTACCCTGCTGACCAATATTGTCTCATATCTTTGTACTCACCTGTTAGTCTGTCTGTCTCCATCTGTTGTCTTTTATAGTTAGATTGGAAGCTCTTTGGGGGAAGGATTGTCTTTTAGTTCTGTGGTTGTACAGTGCCTAGCACAAAGAGTTCCTGGTCCATGATTGAGCTTCTAGATGCTGATAATACAAGTAATATGTTATGGCAGATTCTACCCTCACTTACACTTAAATCTGAATAAAATCTGTTGATTTCAGTGGCTGATGTTCCCCAAGGCAAGTACAAGCTGCTAGGGAAATGGAATCTTCATAAGTCCCCTAGTAATTTTTCTGTCAGGGAAGAACAGTGTCATTACCTGTTGAAGGCTTTGTCTACACTACACTTTTGTCTGCAAAACTTTTGTCGATTAGAGTGTGGAAAAAACACCCTCATGACCGACAAAAGTGTAGTGCTATGTTGACAGGAGGCGCTCTCCCACAGACATAGCTGACGCTACTCATTTGGGATGGTTTAATTATGCTGGCAGGAGAGTTTTTTCTCCTGCTGACAAAGAACGGCTACATGGGCAACCATACGGCGGCACAGCTGTAGCCTACACCTATGCTGCTGTAAGGTTTGAAGTGTAGACATAGCCTAAGAGACAAGGTGTGTTCATTTCTGTCATAGCTTCCTACACAGATTTGAACCTTAGCGTTCATAACCTGAGAAGCTAGCATGAACCCTCTAAGCTTAATTACCAGCTTAGATCTGATAGGCTGCCACCAACCAGGAATCAGTGCCTGGTACACTTGGGTCCCCCAAAACTTCCCTTTGGGACCCCAAGACTTAGATGCCATGAGTCTCCTAACAAAGGGAAATAAACCATTCCCCCCACCTCTCTCCCACCCAGAATTTCCTCTCTAGGCTAACCTGAGAGTTACTGATGCAACCTCTTTACATCACAATACCAAGAAGCATGTCTCCTCTCTTCCACAAAGAGACAAACCCAAAGACAAGGAAACAGAAAAGATTCTATCTCTCTTCCCCCTTAGCTTCTTCCCGCCCTGGGACACTAGGAGAGTTAAACACAGAGAGCAGTCTTTCCCCTCCCCTCTGTCTTTCCTTTCTCCCACCAATTTCCTGGTGGGTCAACTAGAAAAAAAAAATCAACAGGTCTTAAAAAGCAAAACTTTTAATAAAAAAAAAAAGAAAGAATAGAATAACAGTTCTCTGTAATCTAGATGGTAAGATACAGGGTTTTCAACTTATAGAAAATGAATAAACAATAGAAAAGGGATAAACAGCCTTATCCAAAACCAATACAATTTAAAGTACTTATAGCCAAATACACATAAAGACTCCACCAGCCAGATACACAGATGCAAATACAGCAAAACAATTTAAAAGACTATACTTTTGCTAACTTTGTACTTACAACTGGGAAACAGAAGATTAGAAGGACTGGAAATAGATCCTCTCATAGCTGAGAGAGCACAGAACAGACAAAGACCCAAGACCAAGAAAAACCCACAAATTCCCTCCCTTAAGCTTTGAAAAATCCAGTTTCCTGATTGGTCCTCTTGTCAGGTGTTTGGTTCCCTTTGTTAACCCTTTACAGGTAAAAGAAACATTAACCCTTCGCTATCTGTTTATGACAACTTCCTCTTCCCCCTCCCCCTCCTTCCCACCCAAATCCATAAGACTTGAGAGATCTCCTGGAGAAAAGGGGCATTCTATAATTCCTTTATAAATTTACTTTCTTACAGGTAGTTGGAGCCATGACTGGGCTTTCGGTGGTCAGACCCAGTGGTCAGAGTTGGAGCTGGGAATTGAGCCAATGGTAAGAGCTGGAGCCAGAGTCAAAGGCCAGCAGCTATGGGAGAATATCACCATAGCTGAATGTACAATTATCCAGTAATTCTGACGATTGATGCCTGATTTGCAATAGCCGTAAATTGTAACATGACCCTCTCTCTATGTATAAATGTGTATTCTCTATCTCCATCCCCCCATCCCCCTCATATGCATGGGCAATATTACGGTATCTGGAAAGGTAAATGAGTTCATAGTACCATACCAATTAAACTCTGCAGTGCATATGGAATTTCCCACTTGTAGCTGAATCAGATGTCTGAGATGATTACAAACATTCAGTTGCATGAAGAAAATGATGGAGAATTTGTATGTAAGCCCTGAATTTTTTTCCCCATTAGTATGAGACAACAATGTTTCTCTAATAGGACTGGATATAGGAATATATCTGGAAACAGTCACATGTATTCTTTGCTTCTGTCCTAATATAACCTAAATTTGCAGAGCTTGGAGAAACTCCAAAATGACTTTACACGGTCCCAGGGCTGCAGAGAGGTTTCTGCATTGTACAGGGCAAAACGTGAAACTGAAGCGCTCCCACAACCTTCCAAAGAAACCAAGTGTGCAAAAACACAGAGAAGAGACCACAGGGGAGGAGGTGATTGGAAAGTGAGCCATCCCCACCCTCTCCAACCAAACTCACCCTGCAGTGGCAGCTTTTGTCCCATGAGGCTGGGCCCTGCTCCTGACTCTAGGTGTTGCGACCTGCATGCAGGCTCATAACACCACTCTGGTTTGGACTGGCTGCCCCATGCTGGAGGAGTGACCAGGTCAAATCTGATTGGTACTGTAGCCCCTGGTGCCAAGTTGCAACATCACTTGGGGGTCAGAGCTCTCAGATGGGTGGTCTGGGGCAAACTGTCCCTTCCCCCGCTCCTCTGGGTGGCCCTGCATGCTCTACACATTACAAAGAAGGTTAGGATCTATTTGCAGCAAGGTTAAACAACAGGTATATTGAGGAATCAAGGTGAATAATACCCCATAAAAGTTATTAATGAAAACTAGTTCACTTTGCTTCACATATGAAAGTGCAAACTTTCCCCTTTAATTGCCCAGATTTTAAAATTAAGTCCAGCAGGGACCATGATCTTGCACATAATTTTAAAATATACTGGTTGTCGATATGCAAATACATAAGTTTTGTTGTTTTTGTAATAAAACCTCAAAGCACGTTGGGATAACTTTTGTAACTGACGGTAAAAGTGCTGTGGTTGTCACGTTAAAAGAGATCAAAAGGCACAGAATGGGAATGACTAATAATAAGAATTGATTGTAAGATGGCTTTCTTCTGTCTTCTCTCACAAAACATGACCAAAAATGTAAACATCCAAACAAGTGCAATAGGCCTGGTCCGTGGCCTCCATTCCTCTTGTTTCCTATGGGCCCCAGGACTACAGTCTATATTTATCAGCCAATTCACTAGCTGTGTAAACTTCTATAGGTTTTTGGTCTATTAACCACAATTTTAAGTCATATAAATATAAGGCATAAATCTACTCAAGCCCCATTAGCTCACAGGCCCCCTCAAAAATTGTCAGGCCCCACTTATTTCCTTATATAGTCCTTAGCTTCTCTTGCAACTTTGGAATAATTTGTATCTCCTGCTTTCTGACCCTTCCAAAATTTCTTCCTATGTGCTTCAGGTATTCATTCCAATTTTTGAAATATGTCAAGTTGTAAAAAAATCTTAATTTCTGTAGTCCTCATCATCCATCTTACTATAGGTGTGTAAGGCCTTCCCCAATAGTAAGGGAGTCAGATAATGCATCGTCCTCGGCAGCCACCAGGTTTAATTCACACCCACTCTTGACAGCTTTTAGAAATACATCGCTATCTCTGTCTTTATACTGAGGTAACAATCTATGAGCAAAGTCTGTCTCCACTTATTCAGTTGGTGGATAGCTGCTTATACAGTCTCTCCAGGTCATGCTATTGGTCTTTTTCTCTGTTAGCCAGTCTCTCTCCACCTTCTTTCTCCTGAGATGCAGTTTTTTCTACCCTGGACTACTCTGGTTCAGAGTCCTTGGTCTGGAGGGGGTCTGGTTTGCCCATCTAGTCATTATATACAGCTCAGGCATCCTCATCTGCACATCTGTTTAAAATCTTGTTATTGTTCTTAATATCCGATTTCTCCTAGTCCATTCAGGCCTCTCTCAACCTTGACATTTTCAGGCTCCACCATTGTACTGGTTCTTCCTTTTGAGTCCTTACAAACCATTTCTTTTCTAGTTGTCTGAGTGCAGCAGGCTAATAGGTTGCATCTTTTTAAGATCCCTACAGTTCAACTTTCTTTGAATGACTCCACTAGCTCATCTTTTCTGGACAGTTTATAACTCATTTTCCAGCCTGTTTTCTTCTATTCTCTTCCTCAAAAGAACACAACATTTCCCTTGCTTTTTCTGTACAATACCATTCATTTTTTACTGCTGTCACTTATTGGAAATTCACCACCACATAATCCACACATTCTGCCACTGATATGTCAGTTATGGGGCTAGATGTATCTCTTCCCCTTTCTGGTCTTTGAGTGCATCCTCTCAGATGTAGGCTTCTTGTCTTTTTACTTGCTGCAGGAGTGGAATCTTGCAATCCTTCCACTCTTAGCTTGGGACCTAGATATAGTATCCAGTGTATACTAACTGCTTATTAGCCTGCTTCTCTGATTGGGTTTCAGGCACCTGTATGTAATTTTTTAGGACCTTGTGACCAGTGCTTTTGATGAAGAGCCTTCTTAAAATGAAGTATTTTTATATAGCAGTTGGAACAAAGCATCACAGAAAAAGCATTTTAAAATAAAACAGCCTACACACATTTAGTCTCATTTAATCTTGTGCTTCACTATAAACTAAATTTAGATGAGCTTTCCTCTTCAGTTACAGGAACAGAACTGAGACAACTCACATGGTTTCAACTGCCAAGACCCTTCCATGACCCACCCTGACTACATTTCCACTGTGCCCTCTGATCTTCGTCTTGCCCCATTTTTTTGGGAGAGTCTGTCTTAAATAGAAGAGAGGCCCTCCCGTTCCACAGGGAAACCATTACCATAGTGCTTAATCATTTTCTTTGTTTCCAGTCCCATCTGTGAAGTCCTCCTGGTGCTTCAAGCTGTTTTTCCCCCAGAACGCCCACCAAGACCTATCAAGGAGACTGCCTTCATGATGTTGGTTCGTTGTTGGAGTGGTTAGATCCATTCAAGTCTCAATGAGTTGTAACCACTGACCTGATTTGTACATCTTCCATGTAGGTGAGGTGTTGAAACTTAAAGCTATGGCTACACTACCAAGCTTACAGTGGCACAGCTGTGGACAGCTGTTGGTGGGAGAACTTGCTCCCATTAACTTAGATACTCCAGTCCCTACAAGCGATGGTAGCTATATTGGTGGGATAGCTTCTCCCGCCAACATAGTGCTGTCCATGCTGGTGGTTAGGTTGGTGTAAGCTGAAAGGGGGTGGCTTATTCACATCCCTGAGCAACATAATTTATATCCGGGGTAGTCTGGCCCATGGGTCAAATTTGGACTGCCAGACACTTTTGAATGGACCCCAAAATCTTTTTATTTGTCTTTTTAAAATAAATTGTCTCTGGAGTTTGGACCTTGACTCAACTTGGCCAAAAGTAATTGGCTACCCCTGACTTATACCAACGTAAGGTGTAGTGTGCACATAGCCTGAGCACATGCGGCCCCCTCAATTTCCCTTCCTTAGTCTAATATATAATCTTAGAAATCAAGCACATAAATAATATTTTAGGTGCAGACCAAAAATGCAATTAATATAGATGCTTAGTCATTTTTCATCACAACAGCCAAACAAAATACTTCACAGCTATGTTAGGATACTTTTGGAGTGGTTGGTATAGAATCTGGACTGTTGTGTACTCTAGGAAATCACCAAATGGTTGTGTGCTACCTTATCAAATTCAAGTTCAATGACAAACTATGAAACAAATGATTTTAAAACAAGTTATCAGGCTGCTCTTAATGTAAGGTGAACATGGATTATGCATTAATCAGTTCACACACTTTACTTCATGGATGCCAATATCTGGCTCCTCTTGAAACTATGGGTGAAAAACAGTTTGCTCAACCTTATGGAAAACTAGATTGTCCTGAATAAATAAATAAATAAATAAATAAAAAATAATTAATAACAATAATTAACAAAAACACTTTCTGGGGACTTTGTACCATCTGCCTCAGGGATGGCATGAACCCAACTCTCAAACCTCTCAACAAGAGCAGTCATGGTGAAAATAATTTGCTTAAAATTCTTCTGTTTTAATATATGTTAAGAAGAATCAGGTAAGTCTACTGAAATAGCTATCAAAATACAGACCTTTGTGATACTGTTCTAAATTTGAGTATTGTGCTGGTATCAGATACATTACATGGGTCATCAGGTTAATATATTGCATTATTCTTCTGTTTGGTCTACCACACCAAAATTGCACTATCTGATTTCTTGCCAGCTGATAGTGTGCCAGGATCTGTGTCCAAAATGGAAATGATTCACGCAAGTCTCATGCAAGTATCCCGTTAGAACGTAATACGTATCCATGCTGATTGATTTCTGAGATGGTCCAGAGATATTTAAGCTAAGGGACACATACTTGACTTTAAATTTGGTATAATTTAATTTATCAGTGTTATATTATTTTCAGTATAGTCTATTTATATGTAAAGTTTTCCTTTATTTGACTGGTATGAGTATGAATACTTTTGTGTGTGTATATGCATTTTTATAAGGTATACTTAATATATTTTGGAAAATAGATATTTAATATAAATATTTAAAGAAAAACTTACTATTGTCAATAATTTTGCTATTGTTGACTATAACTAGTTCATTTGAATGTCATTACTTTTTTTATTACTTTGAGTCAATGAGAAAATCAAGCTAAGCAAGATGACAGGATTTTCAAATGATTTTCCAGAGGGTTAGAAATATTCTGATTTGGGGACAGTTGGTGAAAGTTGCCAGCACATTTATATCTCTGTAGCTTCATGATCTGTTTGAGGTGGGACAATGTTGTTTCATTAACTAGGTATTAAATATTGGTAATTGTTTCTGAACTCTTAATCCACATCCTAGTATGTGAAAAATGTTTAGAAATATTTCTGTAATCATAAAAAATGTATACAGTCTCATAACTATTTGTAAGTAGTTACATAAAGTAATATTGTCCATTTCTTGGAAGTAGACATTTCACTTTGTCACTCTGATAGTTCGAAAAGCATGTATACGCTGTTTATAGGCAGAAAAATACTAGAAAATCGCAGATGATATTATTGCAATTCTCATCTGTGGCTACGTACATGCCTTTGAAGTCCAAACCCTGATGCTCAAAATCCGCTGCACTAAGGACATGAAGTCCGTATGCATGATGTTTGACGATGCATCTCTGTGGCACCTTTCACATGCAGACTGGAGATGATTTAGCCAATCCTGCTCAAATCTGTTGCTTTCTAATCTTGTCAGAGACCACCAGTGAGTCCTGTTCTGAACTGTATTCTTGAGTTCTTTGAGATTGAAAGCATCCCAGTGAAGATTGCTCTTCAAGTTATCTTTGAAGCGTTTACATGGATGGCCCTTCTTTCTTTTGCTCTGCCTGAGCTCCCCATCTGTTTTGGGAGGCAGTAGTCTTCCATTTTGATGACATGTCCGGTCCACCTTAGTTGTGCTTGTAGTAGCATTTCCTCAATATTGGTTGTTTTTTTCTCTCTCAAGGACCTTAATATTGGCCACTCTGTCCCTCCAGCAAATGCTCATTATTGTGGAGAGGGAGTGCATGGCAAATTGCTCAAGCAGTTTAATGTCCTATCTATAAAGAGTCCATGTCTTGGAACCATACAAAAGAGATGTTAGGACCACTGCACTATAGGTCTTCCATTTGGTGGAGAGACAAATGTGTTGGTTAAGGACTTTTGTTCGGAGCTGGCCAACAGCCTGGTTGGCTTACTGATTCTGGAGGCAATTTCCTTAGCAAGTGAACCATCACTAGAGAGGGTACTGCCCAAACATTTCAACTGATCCACATTTTTCAGCTGTGTATCTGGGATAGAGATGGTGGCACTGGGGTATTGGAATAAGGTACTGGGTGGAATAAGACCTCTGTCTAGCTGAGACTGATGGTAAGGCCAAGGAGTTGGGATGCTTCAGAAAATCTATCCACAATGGCCTGAAGGTTATGTCTATGGGCCATCAGGGCAGAGTCATCTGCAAAAAGTGCTACATGAGACGTCTCTCCTGTGTCTTGGTCTTAGCCTTGTCTTCAAAGATCAAAGAGAATCATCTCCTCGGTAGCAAATAAATATCCCCTGACCAAAGTCCCTTGTGGCATGGCTGAAGACACAGGAAAAGAACAAACTGAACAGCACTGGAGCAGATACACAGCCTTGTTCGCTCCATTTGAAATGTCTTGTTCATACAAATCTACACTAGAATATAATTGTCTAGTATATCTTATTAAACACTGTTATGAGCCATTTTTTACAGTCTGAAAGGACAGCACAAAATGTGCTGTGGACAAAATATGTTGTATACTAGTACAAGCCCCTAGCAAACTTTTGAGTGCTGTGAAAACAAATAGTACATTTCAATTTCATGTGCTACTTGCTATCTGTGTATGGTATTTACCCCACTTCCACATGTGATTGCGGTAAAAACAGATATTCTTACATCCTTGGACGTAAATATGTGGCCCTATATGTCATAAAGATGAATGTAACCATTCTTATTGCTAATGCCACATGGCAACCCGGCATGTGCAATACTTGGCAACTTGTGGTTGTGCTTCATCAAATCAGAATATCTGCTTCTTTATATTTCCATTTATAGAGTCTGTCCATCCTGCTATATGGTGTATATACAGTCTTTTCAAAGACTGTTCTCTCCTGCCATTAACTTATGTAAACATATAATATACTACAACATTTTAAAGTGTATTTTATTAGCTCAATTGTATCTCTGAGAATATATAAAGATGTATTGTATCTGGTTCCAGTTTCCTCCTCTGATAACTGGGATTTGCCATTCAAGGAACAATGCTGAGTTTCAATTTTTTTTTTTTTTTAGTTAACTCATCAGTGAGGAAGCCCCACTTAGCCTTCACTGTCTTCTTTCTCAAGTAACTCAAACTCTATCTCACTGTTAACTCTTTCTTATAATTTTTGGGCCCCCATATTTGACAGAGGTGGTTTTTTGTTTGTTTTTTTGGGGGGGGAACCATTCCAAAATGGCCCCCTTCGCAGCACTCTGGTTCTTAGACAGTTGAGTAGTTTTTCTGCTGTGGGCAATAATGTGATGATGTCTCAATAAAATGTTCCATGCTCTTTGACATCTCAAGAGTGCTTGGTTGTGTTCTCAGACGGCTATTATGGGGGATGTACTGTAGTTCAGGACACAATCATACTTATACTAGACTGATTTTTTTATAGTCAAATGATGGAGTAATTCCAGGTTAGTGTGTGAGACTCTGAAAACAGCTGTTTTATTAAATGTCTTAGACCCACAGTCAATAAAACAAGCAAATTCCATAACTTGTTCCCTGCTCTTGTCTTACATTGCTGAGAACTGTAACTATTATGTCAGATCACACCCTGATTGATAGGGTATCAGGAGTAGCACTTCATTCTAAAGTGAAAATATAATTGTTTGCAAACAACTGTTTTCTAGTCATCATTTTTGTGTGATTTAGTATGTGGAATCTGAGGACACAAGTCTGTGTCACTTCTAATAGATATACATTGATGTAGCACCATTTACTTCAATCGAGTTACTCCAGTTTTATGTTGCTGTAGCTAAATGAGAACAGAATTTGGACCCACATCTTAGCTTTTGTAAAATTGCTGTAACTGTGCAAAATGTTGATTACAAAATGTAGAGCTATACAAAATACAAGTTTTGAAAAGAAACGTGAAGCTACATGTCAAAGGTTGCTACCATTCATAAAGCCTTTGAACATGGCTTGGCCAATTTATGCTTTTTGCAACAAAATCATGAAAACTTTTTTCCTCTTTCTCTTAGTTTTTCATTTGATTTGCAGCTTCAGCACAACTTGCCCACTAATTAGCTTGGTAACTGTCTGAGCCAGCCAGCAGAGCTTTGAATATCAGAAAAATGTGAAAGATGATCACGTAATTTTAAGAAAAACAACATAAAGCTTTTCATTTCTGGGCTACATAGGCCTTAGCAGATGCATCATTCCTGGACAATATAGGCTACTATAAGACTGAATGACTAGGTATACACATGATTTTCTCTCAGCTCATTCATAGAGTATTTGAATGTTTAGTCATACTTATAGTTGTCTAGAGTATGGTAAGATCCTTGTTTTGTTCCTTTAATTGTCCTTGAGTCAGGGTTCTGGCAAGGCTTTTGGAGAATTCTTCCTCTGTTTATCAAAAAATATTGTTTTTGGTAACTTTGAGTATTTCTGGGAATATGTGGGCGCGATATTAAAATAAGCTCCCTGTTGGTATTCATGCAAATTAAACTCAATTGCTTGAATGTTCATGGAAAGTAAATATGAAGGCCATAAGCACAGTCAAAGCAAATACATTTTCCAATTCAAGAAAACAGTTGTATAATCTCTGGGGCTTGGTATTCACCCAGGTCTAATCAGTTAAAAATAAAATCATCTCCCTTCTCTGTCCCACTGGCTAAGATGCTTGTCAATGCCTGGGTTGTCTCTCACTTTGACTTTTTCAACCTCCTCCCTGGCTTCACCTTTTTCCATCTTTGTTACCTCCAGTCTATTTAGAATGAAGCATCTACAATGATCTTTTTTGTCCAGCACTCAGATAACATCACTCCCTCTTCAATTCTCTTCACTGGCTTCTACTCTGATACAGAACACTGTGAAAATGCCATCTTCCTCTTCCACAGATCTGGTCCTGGGACACCTTCAGGACCATATCTGCTGACTTGAAAGACAAGTCTAACCCTGCTGAGAGAGATTGAGCTGGATTCTCTTCCTGCTTGTGCATCATCATCAGAATAGTTTTCTAAGCCCTTGGTTGTGCCATTTAAGGACAGTCCTGGGCTGGCAGCAACATGAAGCCACACCACCCTGTGGGGAGCTTTGAGAGACGTTCTGCTTTGGAAAAATTACCTTTCAGAGCTCTCTTTGATGTGCCGGGCACATTTTATGGACTAATAAATGGAGTCCCCATCATTCCCACTTTGGGACAATATGCACCTCTGAGGCTGAATAGAAGAAGCAGTCATTACACTCCCCTGAGTGAGGGATTGTATTGTTACAAGCATTTATACAGGACATATGCAAGTAGGGAATGAAAGCTCCTCACTCAGTCATTCCCCCCCCCCCATTTCTGCCCACATGTAAGGATAAACACAATCTGGCTCGAAGTTCTAATATGTAACACCTGTATAGCTCCCACTGCAGACAGTTTGTTATATTGATGTCACATATGGCCTAATTTAATCTGCAAAACATTTATTATTAGTGATAGTTCATATGAAGAAAAATCCAATTGCACTCAGACTGCAAGCTGAATTTGAGACATAATTGAGACACAATCAGTGTGGAACCCTATGGTGCTTCCCTCACCACTAGTTACTATAGGTTTTTCAGGTCAGGGCCTGTGTCTTTCTTTGTAACTTGTGTAGTACAGATTTATACTGGTCAGCTCTTAAAAATATTATCTTTATTAATATAATTATTTGTGATTAAACTAACATTTCTAAGATTTCCACTTTAACCTTTACACCTTGAAAACTTAATATTTTGATTTAGTAACTCAGCTGGGCTGTAAAAGTGCAGGCAATCCCTGAGAGCCTCCTTGCAGTCTGGTGTGGGGTTGCAGGTGTATCCCACCTTAACTTTCCCAAGTAAAGCCACAGTCGATTCACTTTAACCATCCCATGCAAGGAAAAGCTAAACATTTTTAAACAAAATTCCATGGTCCCTTTTAATCAGATTTCCACAACAGGAATTGTTGTAACAAACAGTTAATCAGGACCCTAATTCATGGCTTCCAAACATGCAGTCCACACCCAAGTCTCTCTGAGTAAGTTTAGATTTGTCGCCTGGGAGAGTAACATTGTATCTGCTGCCTTCCCGGCTTCCATTTCTTTCCCTTCCCCAACCTTCTTTCTCTGCTTCCTATTCCTGTTCATAAGGACAAGGCAGGGCCTACTTAATTATTGTCATGCTGCCTGCTGTAGGGTCCAGCCTGCCACTTAAAGGGGTGCCCTTTTCCCCATACACTTTCACACAGGAAAAAAAAAAAATCTCTAAAGCGTCTTAAACAAAAAGGAAATCATTCCTCTTGCAATCGGCTCATGCTCTTGCGCAGCAAAAGTAAATAATAAAGCTACCTAACTTCAAAACCACCACAAGGTGGCAGTGCAGGAATGTTTTTTACTCCAGTCTCTGCTCTAGTTGAGCATGAGAAATCCTTCAGGTATAGAGATAGTATTGTGCTCTTTTGACTTAGCCAGATACAACTATAAATACCTATTTAATAATTTTTATTATGATTACAAATGTAATATGCTGAGTTCCTGCATTTTCACTACAACTGGCTTTGGTTCATTATATCTTTCATTTTAAAAAATGTAAAAGAAAATCTTCTGTTGCTTCTCTCTATCTTCCCTGTTTGTCAGTCTGGGTTATAAGTTCTTTGGACAAGTGATTATCTTTCATTATATAGTAAGGCAGACCATCCAAAAGTCCCAGGTGGTGGGATGGTCCCACTTTGACCCCACCTCCACCCCAGTCTCAACTGAAGTGGACCATTTTCCACATTCAGGGCTGCTGGTGTGGGGTAGGCAGTATGTCCTGAACCCTCGTTTGACAGGCCATCCAAACCAACTGGAATTGTCACCTGGTGCACAGAGTCACAGTGCCACTCAGGTCTGGCCCGGCAGCCCTGCTAGCTCCATCTACAAAGGGGTGGCCAGGCAAGTCAGAGTGGCACTGTGTCATGCTTAAGCCATATGAATTTTTGAGAGGTATGGTCAAGTAAGAGGAGAGCACAGGTAGTGAAAGAAAAACTCCAGGTCCATTCAAAGATAAAATCAGTGCCAGTGTACATCACTATCAATATTCAGAGTAGAAGTTTCCATAAGAAGAATCAGTTTGGTTGGGGAAGAAGGGAATTCGTGCTGCTGGCAATGGAGTGAAAATTTATGTTTTTAGCAGATTTGTCCAAATTTGTTCACCTTGATTTTTCACAATGCTGCACATCATTTAAAAAGAAATTGATGGAAAACTATGCAAGTCCTAGTCCTGCACTTAATGATTTCCCGGTCTCGTATGGAAATTCCAAAAATCACCTACTTTATATAACAACCTAACTTGAAGAATACTAAAATCACAAAATTGTGCTTTCACAAAAACTGTCAGCTTTTCCTCAGCTGTGTAACATATGCTTGGTGTACTATGAGCTACCCAGCAAATGTCCCTTGAGAGCATAATATTTCTTACCTGACCAACTGTTGCATCTACAGGGGATTTCTAAAATATACTTTGGCGACTTTTAGAAGAGGGCTGTTAGTACAGCCTGTTTTGCCTTTTCAGAAACAGTCACAATTTAGGCATAAAATAACACTATAACATAGTAGCTTGAGGGATTTTACACAGGTAATGCACCAGTTAATAAGAAAATGACATGGGGAGAGGAAGAAACTCTACACTGTTCTGCTTCTGAATTCCTTCCCTAGATAGTGCTCAAATTGTAAATAAACAGGGACAAAAGGATTCCCAAAATGTGGCTACATGCCCTTCTCTGTTTAAAAAAAAAAAAAAAAGATGGTGTGTTCCCACTAGTTTTGATTGTAACTTCTCTGGGGCAGAGACCATGTTTTTATTCTGTGTTTGTACAGCATCTAGCACAATGGGACCTTGCTTCAGAACCAGGGCTCCTAGGTGGTGCTGCAATACAGATAAATAGTAGTGGTGGTAATTTGGGGAGGATGCCTTTTCCCTTCCTGCGGGAAGCTGTTTCTCAGGACACCCCTGAGTATGCCCAAACCTTTTGCTTTGTTCTCAGGGCTTGGTGGAATGTCTGATGGCTTCATTAAACTACCATCAATCCCCAAAAGGCTCTTTCCACTCACAGCTTCCATGTAGGATAGTATAGTGTGCATGTGTGTGTCTATTTTATATAAAGTGAATTTTAAGTGCTTGTGACACTGCCATGCTGTCAGATTCAGTTTCTAACTTAGAAACCTGAGCCACATACAGGACCTGAACAAATATAACTTGTCCCTCCCTGATCAGCATCCTGAATCTTCAGACTGAAAACAAACAAAAATTGGCTTCCACTGACTAATTAAGAGGTACCTTTGTGACTAATCTATTTGCATATTTGAATAGAGAGGAGCCTTTTCTGACTTACAGGAACAACAGAAGAAAACCATGGCTCTCAAACACAATTATGCAGAGAGATGCAAAACAGTGATATTATATAAACCTACCAAACAATGGCACAAAAGAGTTCAATATGGTACCATAATGGAAGCATATTTAGATGCCAAGGGATTATACAGTACGTATCTGTTCTGAATTTATAAATAAAAGCACAGGCCATGTGTTGGTACATATAATTTATCAGCCAAGATGTCTTTGTGAGCAGCAAGCTATCTAACCTAGTCCTACGTTAAACATTCCTTCTGGTGAGGAATTCAGACCCAAAATCTCAGCCCAGCCTAGTACTTAGGAACAGCAGATCTATTGTATGGTGGCCTGCTTGTGTCAGGAATCAGGCCCTGCAGCAGTGCTAGTCTCTGGGCAACCTAATGAGCACAGATAGATAGTCTATAGTAGACTGCCTGATCCGCTATACCACCTGACTGGTGGGAAGTCCCTCCCCTGGTCATGCCCAACCCCACGGGAGCTGCTGCAGCTGGGGAGAGGAGCCCTTCCTTGGCCCAGCCCCACCAGAGTTGCCGCAGTGGGAAGAGGTGCACCTCTCCACCCCCCAGTCTCTCCCCTGAGCCCAGGTGCTGCTGCGGGGGGCGGGGGGGGGGGAGCTGAGGGGAGTCCTCTCTCCTCCCTCACCCCAGTAGCCCCAGGTCAGCCTGCATGCGAAACCCCTCACCCCCAGACTCCCCAACCCTCTGCCCTATCCCTGAGCCCCCTCTCATACCCCCATTCCCTCATTCCTGACCCTATCCCAGAGCCTGTACCCCCAGCCAGAGCCCTCACCCCCACACTCCCCAACCCTCTGCCCTATCCCTGAGCCCCCTCTCGTACCTCCATTCTCTCATTCCTGACCCTACCCCAGAGCCTGCACCCCCAGATGAAGCCCTCATCCCCCCACACACCCCAACACTCTGCCCTAGCCCTGAGCCCCCTCCAACACTCTGAACCCCTCAGCCCTACCCTGTCACATGAATTTTATTATGTGCACCCATATGGAGATGATGTGTCACACATCACCTCCATATGAGTCCACATAACAAAATTCATTCCGTACGTAGGTGGGAAAAACTAGAGGGAACACTGCTTAGTACTGACTCCTGCTTCAACCACTAGACATAACTGCTCATGTGCTGGACTCTTACAACTTGAACCCATGAGCATTTCCCCTTTGGATGTGGCTGGGCTGTGAAAAATTCAGCCAGTTTCTCTATTGATTCATCATTTGTCAGTGGTGAGTCAGTGAATAATTTAACAACTGTGTACTTTCATTCTCATATGGTACGCATCATTCTATCAAGAAAATCAAGATTATTGGCGGGGGCCCTTCTTTTGGGGCTTTCATTGAGGCCCCTTTTGAGTTGATATCAATATAGCAGAAATGTTCTCACGGGTGCAACTTATAGTTCAGGAAAATGGATATTGTATAAAAGTGACACACATTCTGTACTGTCTTGTGTTTTTGTATATTTCATTCTCTTTGTGGCCTAGGTTGCAGCTAGAGAGTAAGGTCATCTTCAGTATTTAATAACTTATGTGACTGTTGTCTGTGTGTCACCTGAGCAGCTCCACTTGTCAAGAACTACTGGAAACCTTTTAAAAGAAAGCTGAAGGGCATTGGAATCCCATCTATTATAACAATAAAACTGTCAGACACATAGAAGAACATAAATTGTTGGGCAAAAGTCAACATGGTTTCTGTAAAGGGAAATCATGTCTTACTAATCTATTAGAGTTCTTTAAAGGGGTCAACAAACGTGGACAAGGTGATCGTCGTGAACATTAGTGTATTTAGATTTCAGAGCCTTTGACAAGTCCTCCACCAAAGGCTCTTATATAATTAAGCTGTCATGGGATAAAAGGGGAAGTTCCTTTCAGGGATTGAGAACTGGTTAAAAGACAGAGAACAAGAGATAGAATAAATGGTAAATTCTCAGAATGGAGAAGGGGTAACAAGTAGTGTCCCCCAAGGGTCAGTCCTAGACTAATCCTATCAACTATTCATAAATGATTGGAGAACGGGTAAAAGTGGAATGGCAAAATTTGCAGATGATACTAACTGCTCAAGAAGTTAAGACCAAAGCAGAGTATGAAGAATTTCAAAAAATCTTACAAAACTAAGTGATTGGGCAACAAATGGCAAATGAAATGTAATGTGGATTAATGATAAGTAATGCACATTGGCAATGGATATAGGTTGATTATTGAAAAAAACTTTTTCACAGAGTGTGGTGAAGCACTGGAATGGGTTATCTAGGGAGGTGATGGAATCTCCTTCCTTAGAGGTTTTTAAGCTCAGGCTTGACAAAGCCTTGGCTGGGATGATTTAGTTGGGAATTGCTTTGAGCAGGGTGTTGGACTAGATGACCTCTTGAGGTCCCTTCCAATCCTGATATTCTATGATTCTAAGAGGAGTTGAGGAAGTAAAAGAGGCAGCATTTCTTTTCTTTTTCTTTTTCTTTTTCTTTCCTGTGGTGAATCCCTCTGGCCATCATGGAAATGACACAGCTCCTGCCAGCATTATTTGTCTCACCAAAGTCAGTCTTTGCATACCTTACAGGTCTATCGAGTATTCTTTCTTGGTTTGTAACAAGAGGGAAGTCTACAGATGGGGAACAATAAAAAGTGACAATTTGAAAGAGGGAATCTAGTTGAACAAAAATGTACAATGCACCTTAAAAATGAAAATGAGGAGAAGTAAAGTTGTATTATTTATATCCATTGTTCTGTTAGCCTTAGTAGGTTACAAAAAGACAAGGCCTGTAAGATATGAGGCAAAGGGGGAGGAACTGAACATGAGGAGATCTTTTAAAAAATAAGTAAGTACTCTTTTAGAATGGCTTCATAAACATCAGTCGTCTTCTCTCCTGGCACCCTCAGGCCAAGAGATGTTAGTTATTCCAAAAATCAGTCCTCATAACATGATAGATAACAAACAGTAATTGAACTACCAATATTCATGCTCTGCTTCAGTGCTCAGCCACACTATGTTTTGCTTTCCCAGCATCTATCCCTCTTTGTGTGTGGTTATCTGTTTAGGCCTCAAACCTGCCAAACTTGCTTGGATGAATAATCCATAACATTGATGTGAAAGAAATCCCTTGTGTTAGCCTGGCAGGGTTGGTCTGTAAGCTCTTCAGTGAGGATACCTTGTCTTTAGGATTGCCAACTCTGACTGAAGCTGTTCTGGGAGATTTTTTTCCCCTAACATGACATAATATAATTTTCTTAAAATATCCTATTAAAATCTCCTAGATTGCTTTCACTAGTCACTGGGAGATCAATGCCAATTTTGGGAGAGTCCAGGCCAATCCTGGAGAGTCAGCAACCCTACTTGTCTTCATAATCTGTAAATCACCTGGCACACAGTTGGTGGAGATACCATCCAGATAACGAATAATAATAGCACCATCCATTCTTTATTAAAACAGTACATGACATTTTTAGGAGAGGAAGTGAGAAATGATTTCTCCAGATGAAAGGATGATTTTAGGAAGCCAGAAGTTAATAATTTGAGTTAAAATTTAGCCTAGAAATGGGGGTATATATTATCCCTTACTCCTGGGCAAAGTGCTAGGCAGTTTCTCATGATCACAGATGCTCTGGAGTTCTATTATGCCCTATTGAGTAGGAAATAGGGCAATTTGCTTATGAATTTGATTTTTAGAAATATTTCTGTAACATTATTTTTAGATCCATGAAACATGTGAACTGTGAATAAGGTTATATAAACATATGATGTCTGATTCCACAGCCACTTGAAAATAGACCTATGCTTGCCTGAAGTAATCAAAGCTCCTTTATGTGTGTGTACAGTTGTCTGCTTAGTTACCTGTGTCAGTAGGCTTGGTTTTCTGGGTGAAATTTACTTGCTTTTATGCCATAGAAACTTGACAGTCTTCCTGAGCAGAGCCCCCTGCAGGGCTATACTTACATTCATTTAGCTGAGAGCTAGGGTTCATGCAGTTTTAACTAGTCTGGTGCAGGGGAAAGCATTGGCCAGGTAAGGGGCCATATGATCTGTGATTGCATGGAGCTAGTAGGCTTAAACCACCAGCCAGGGGTGCAGAGAGGAAACTGTTGCTATTGTAGGCCATTGGTTGGAATAATGGGTACAGAAAGACCTGACCTGGGCTGGGCCCTGCTTTACTGTGCGTACCAAGTCTGTTTGCTAGGGCTTTGTGCATGCTTGTGTGAATGTCACCCTCTGTTTATATATTGCATGTAATCATTGTGTGAACTCTTGGAGCCTAATAATGCATTCCATTCTGTGCATACTGAAAACCATCACTGATTTCAGTGAGGTGTGGGGTCACAAGCAATGCACGATCAGGTCCTTAGGTTTCAGAAACCATGATTAATAATCATTCTATAAATGGACTTTATACTTCACTTGTGTGTTTTGTTTAGCTCTGCCCATACCAATGGCATCAATGTTTGTTGTAATTAAAGTACTTTAAGGGGTGGTGGGACAGGGGAAGAGGCAAGACTAGAAAAGAATAAAGATGAAACAAAACTACACATGTCAAACAGCATTTATGATGGTGTGAGGTGCTAGGACAAGGTTTTGGAAAGCCCTAGATGACTCACTTTGGGCCTAACCATGTGTAATGTGGCAAACAGGTGGCAATAAAAACTTTATAGCACCCACAGCATCCATTATATATAATAATAGTCTTAGAAGTTAAACTGTATAAAATTTTCTTACCTATTTAGCTCAAAAAGTTTTCTAGAAATTATTCAGTGTGATTAAGTAATAACAGTGGCCCTTTTTTCCAGTAACTACTCTGACAGGCTTTTGGTATAGTAACTAGTCTCTAATGGGAAGGCACTGGAAATAATTTAGATACAGAATACAAAATCACCTAAATGATTACGATACAGCTAGAGGAAATATCAGGCTGTGACTTTTTTCTCTCACCATCTATTTTTTAAAATCATTCTCAGAAGTATGCAAAGGCCTTTACCTTACCTGTCACATTTTAATTTTGTGCATTTCATCTGGAACCTTAGCAAATACCTGGTAATTCACAGTATTGTGCCACCTCCAGAGTGCTGAGATAAGTAAAATTTTCCAGCCAAACATGTGCATGCAGTTATTATTTGACTGATTAAGAAGTTCTTAATAGCTGTTCTTCATTCTCATAAGGATATAGTAACTACACTTTATTCATTAATTCTCTCTCCTATGCCTTTATCAGTTTTTAAAATCAGCCAGTCTGAAAAGGATGATATGAGAGACAGGTTTCTTAGTCACTGTTCTGGTGGAAGTGTACATTGTATTCTTACCCTCCCGTCTCTGCCTGTAATGTACTCTCTGTACTTTTTGAGAGAATGATGTATATCTCTTAACAAATAGCAAGGGGAAATGTGAAAGTGTTCCAGGAGTAGTTCTGTAAAATATCCTGTGGCGTAGATCAAGGAACAATTAATTAGAAAAAAAAGTTTCTAAAATTCAATTTGCTGCAATTCTTTTTTTTTAAGTGGTTGTTGTGATTATAGTAAAAAGCTCTCGTGGCATCCAGTACTGCGTACGCACAGGCCACAGCCTTTTCATTCTAATGGGAAACAAAATTAGTTCATTTAATCTGTGTTCCTGCTGACTTTTACACCCAGAGTACTCGAGAGGTTTCAATTAAGATAAGTGGTTTTCCTGTTTGTAAAATATTACTTCATTTTCCTGACTTTCATAAAAAATGTTCCCCATTGAAATGTTCCTAAGCACCTAAACACACAGTTGGAAAAGAATAAAGGTCAACTCCTGGTCAGTGGTAGCAGAGGTCTTGCCTAAGTAGCACTCTGAGCACACTGTGGCTGTGCAATGTTTCTATTGTTCTTATTTGTCTTAGTTATTAGAATCAACTGGGAAATTATAAAATTGTACATGTTTGCGGTGGGTGAGGTAGGAGATGGAGGGATTGCTAGAAAATACACAGTGATAGACAAATTGGAGATAGAAGATATGAATAAATATTGAAAATAAAATATATATAGGAGAGGCCTTTTAAACACGCGTTCTTAAATGTAGCTAACTAATTCATTTTATTAGGTATTCATGGTGCAATGCTCATGGAAAACCAGAATTTGGAGACACTGACCTCCTTCAGTTTCACTTGATTCCCCCCACACTCCTATCATTGCCTGGCCAGTTTCTGTTTAAGTGAAAAGACTGAGTAATTTCATAGTGTTCCTGTGTTTGGTCAAATGTTAAGCAGCTTGTTTGCATTGAGACTTGGAAACATTGTAGTGTTGCACAAAAAATTACACTGTATCCTTTAAGTCCTGGTAAATTTAATCACATTCTTGCTGCTGGCCTCTTACGTGCTTTGCACAGCTGAAGCTACCTGGACTTCAGGGGTGGACTGAGCCCTCTAAGGCATTTACACAGGCAAGATACCCATGAGTAGTACAACTGTTTTATGGAGGGAAGTATAGCCAGTTATGGCAGAAAAGCCACCCAGCCAGGGTTTGAAATCTAGGTCAAACAAATGAAGAATTAGAGGCTCATTCACCTGAACATCTATCAATGTGATATATGATATCATGTGCCAACAATGCCCCTTTGCCATATACATTGGTCAAACCGGACAGTCTCTTCGCAAAAGAATAAATGGACACAAATCAGACGTCAAGAATTATAACATTAAAAAACCAGTCGGAGAACACTTCAATCTCCCTGGACACTCAATTACAGACCTAAAAGTGGCAATTCTTCAACAAACAAACTCCAAAAACAGACTCCAACTAGAAACTGCAGACCTGGAATTAATTTGCAAACCGGACACTATTAAATTAGGCTTTAATAAAGGTTGGGAGTGAATAGGTCATTACACAAAGTAAAAACTATTTCCCCATGCTAAATTTTCCCCTACTGTTACTCACACCTTCTTGTCAACTGTTGGAAATGGGCCATCTTGATTATCATTGCAAAAGTTTCTTTTCCCTCCTGCTGATAATAGCCCACCTTCATTGATTAGTCTCATTAGAGTTGGTACGGAAACACCCTTTTTTTTTCATGTTCTCTGTGTATATATCTTCCTACTGTATTTTCCACTGCATGCATTCGATGAAGTGGGTTTTAGCCCACAAAAGCTTATGCCCAAATAAATGTGTTAGTCTCTAAGGTGCCACAAGGACTCCTCATTCTTTTTCCTGTCTATTCTGTAATCTCAGCAACCAATGAAAATACTCAGCACATTGATTTGCTGTTGGAGTAGTCAGCTGAATCCTGGTCACATTATGCTGACTGTTGTAACTGCTTTATTATGCTGGCTGTGCCAGTGTATTGGTTTCTGAAGCTCTGGCTTAAGCCAGGAATAGTATGGTGGACAGCTATTACTGGCAGCCTAAGAAGTCATGAGCACCTGTACATTCATCTCTCAATCTAGTTACTAATGTTTATATTTACTAGTATTACAGTAGTGACTGGAGACCCCAGACAGTTCCTGTCCTGAAGAATTTACCATCTAAACTACTCATGGATAACAACTCCCTGTGAATCTGTGACTAGCTGAAAATAGCTACCTGGACCAAATGGAAAGCTGATCTAGTAGACCTCATAGGGGCTCTGCTGGCCTAAGATTTCAGTACTGACAATCCAGTCAAAACCTGAAATGGTGCGAGCAGTGGCAGCAGATGGGACTGAAGGAGAAAGCTGTTAGCACCTGTCAGAAGGAAACAACATCCCTTCCTTTCTAAGCGAATATCCTTTTAAAGGCCTGACCTTGTAAGTTACTGAGCACTCGTCGTGAAGTTGCACTCTATATGATTTTATGAAAGTATGCTGATGAGTGTGAATAAAATGTAACTAAAATATACTTCACGAAAAAGGTCTCTTCTAAGGTATCATTACAAAGCTTATAATCTACTGAGTGTGATCATCTTTTTTGTATAAATGTGTCACTCTTGTTTCTGAAACTAGAAATATGAACTATAACTGAGGGCCTATTGTAATTATGCAAAGTGTGGGCCATTAATGGTGGTTTGGAATCTTGTTGGCTTCCATTAACCAGGACAATTGACTGTTGATGGCTCTGTTTTACTTGTAAGTCTTTCTGTACACGTGTGTGCTGGCAAGTGGGTAATGATGTCTGTGCTGAAGCTCACTGGAGTGTCTAACTTGGCAATACAGGAGTGCAGGGGTGCCTGTTCTGGCAGGAGGGGGTTCTCTGTGGTATCTCAGCTCACTGAGTGACAGTCTAAAGGAAAGACAAATGGAAACTGATGTGCAATTTGCCCAGAAAAAGGCTTCCGTGGGAAAAGAAAAGGCTGCCTACTTTTTTTTTTTTTGCAAGCGTTGTCCAGGCGATGGCAGCTTCTGTGCAAGAATCTTACCAGGAGTGAACAAGAAAATCTCCTTGTCTTAAAAACCTGTCAGATATGACATGTTCCTGTCATGCTGAATCTTGTAGAACAATTGTAGTGAACTATGAGGGCATTCAATATTGTTTGAAAGAAACAATGGACAATGCCATTGGGGGGAGGGATAGCTCAGTGCTTTGAGCATTAGCCTGCTAAACCCAGGGTTGTGAGTTCAATCCATAAGGGGCCATTTAGGGATCTGAGGCAAAAATCCATCTGGGGATTGGTCCTGCTTTGAGCAAGGGGTTGGACTAGATGACCTCCTGAGGTCTCTTCCAACCCTGATATTCTATGCCAAGAAAAATTTCAAGTTTCACTATTATTGTATAAGAAAATGTGCTGACTGGAAACTGCATTTATGAGTATCTTATGCAATGTGACACTAGAAAGGTTTGACAAAACTAGCATAAAGCTTTGAAAGCCAAGTCTGGAACTTGTCTTTGACTTTTTTGTAAGAGTTTGGCACAAACTTAGTCTCAGTTTGAGCAACAAGCAACAAAATTGGGAAGTGATGTTATGAGTTCTACAATGAAAAATACAAAAGTATTGTAAAGCAAAAATTTCCAGAAGGTAAATACGACACTATAGTTTGAGGAAGAAGGAAATTTGAGGTTGAGTGCTTTTGTTATCCTCAACAAGGTAAGTTCAGAATAAAAAATAAGTGAATGTTATGCTGAACTGTTCACAAGACTTGGCTGCTTTTATCTCTTGATCTATTATGAAGTGAAGAGGAGATGAAAATATGCACTCAGGTGTTGCGCAGTGCTTACCCGAATGATCTAAATTCTGATCTTTTTGCTGAAATAGACCAATTTTCAGCATTTAGAAGATATGGTGACATGCTAGATAAGAGTGTTACTGGAATCATCAAATTTTTGCATGACAGAGATCAGAGTAATGTCTTCTCAAATATTTTCATTGCATTGAGACTGCATTTGACCGTGAAGCAGAGCAATTGTTCTCTAAGTCTGCCTTAGTAAAAAATCATCTTTGTTCAACTGGGGTAGAAGCAAAGCTTAATGCTCTTGCTATCATGTCAGTTGAATGAGATTTATTTCACACGTACTCTGTCATCTGAGGATACAATAACTGAATTAGCAGCCCCTAAAGCTCACAAAATGCCAGTTTAAACACGCAATATTTCATTTTACTCTTATGTTTTTATGTTTATTCATGCAGTATATAACCCATTCATTGTCATCAATTTTCTTTTTGTATTTATTCAGCAATATACGTGACTTGCTGATTGTCAGAAGCTGGATTTTTTTGCTTTCATTAATACTGTACCATGTTCACAAAAAGGAGGCCTCTGAAAAAACATTAGCGCCTGGCCTCCAATCTTGTTAATTCAGCCCTTAAAGACTCGGCAGATTGGCTCCAGCCCTGGCTGAAATCGCATCACTCACAAAGAAATTGTCAGAGTTAGCAATACTGACTTTGGTTCATCAAAGTTTAGGAAATAGCCCATCAGATTATTATCCCTTCCCAGGCCCAATTTTAAAGGCCCTGAGCTCCTGCCTTAACCAAACTGATTTCCCTGCAGCCTGGAGCCTATTTTTCTGGTTCCATGGCTCCTCTTGTTTTGGTTTTGGTTATTCTGCCATCCCTACCTTTCCATAACAGCTTTTCTCCCCAATTATTTCCTTAATCATGTAGGCATGGCTTTAAATTTTTTTTGCCACTTTTGCTCCCCTGCCTACAAAAAAAGTAACGGGCCACTAATACCAGCCACCCTTGACAGATACAGGTGGCAAACAAAGGACAAAGAGACCAACAATGTGGTATTTTTTACAGTTTTCTCATTCTCCTCAGTGGGATGCTGCCATGTTGCATTCCTACCACAATATAATACACTTCCTAGGTCATTCATATGATCAGAGGTCTCATTGAAAGGAACCCACTGGGTTGGTAATTTGCTGTTTTTAGCTTTGTGTTGTAGCTTAAAGCCATCATGCTCAGGGATAATTGCATGTTTATTTCTGGCAGCCCCCTAATATTCTATAGTGAAATGGAAATTTTGGAATGCCCTGAAATGGAAATTCTGAGAATATTTTGTTTTCATTCCAAATTATAAAATGTCAAGTTTTCCTGCAAAATGGAAATTCTGCTCTGCTGGATCCAAACTAGCCCTAAAAGCCCAACCAAGAAGATTTTGCAAAACAACTCTTGCCTCTATCCATCTTTGATTAATTTGCTTGCCATATATTAGCTTCAAGTATGATGGTATATATAGAGCTGGTATATTTTGCTTGGTTGTACAGATGTCTAGATATCTGACAGATTTAATTAGTTTTAAAGCACGTTTGACAGCTACCAACAGCACTATCAATTTGTAATTTCAGTTTTCAGTAGCAGTATTTCAGATTTTTCTAATTTTCTTTTTCCAGTATCTCAATGAGATATAAATTCAAAAGCACAAATGAGATACGGTATGAAGTATGACCTATTTATTGGCATATAAATTGATTAGGATAAATCAAGTCTGGCAGTACTACAGCATTGGTTATATGTGTTAGTTGTTTCACTATAGTCCCCTTAATAATAATAATAATAATAATTAATAATTAATAAATATTGAAGCATGAATCAGTGCAGGAGTGGCTAAGACTGACCCAGAGTCTTAGGAGCCAAAAGATGACTCACCTTCTCAAATAAAGAGAACATCTAATAAACATTACATTGATGTACCTCTTTAGTTCTGTTTGCAGTGTAACAACACATACTGTAGAATGAGGGAGAGGAGAGGCAAAGGTGTTGTTAGTAGATTAATGTCCAAGCAATGACATAAGTGGATTTTTTAGTAGGTATGTAATGAGATGCCACCTACTATGGCTATCATGACGACATCTTCCCGACTGCTAATATT
Organism: Chelonoidis abingdonii; assembly: GCF_003597395.2. Lineage (NCBI taxonomy): Eukaryota > Metazoa > Chordata > Testudines > Testudinidae > Chelonoidis > Chelonoidis abingdonii. Next base: position 75,567,620 of record NC_133773.1, read on the forward strand.
ATAGCTACAAACTCTACTTAAAAAAACACTTGTTGCCACTACAACAGCTGATTCTGCCCCTGTTTCTGTTGAATCTATCTTAACATCTGAGCTGTGCATTTTACTCTACCTGAGCAGAAAGCACTTTAGAGGTAGAAAGACTTTCCCTCATCCCATTGTTTTCGGGATTTTTTCTGTTCCTACTTTTCTGCTTTCCATGTTATTTTTCATAAACACAGCACAATTTGGCTAACTTTCTCTCATTTTATTTCCAATTCTGCCACAGAAATGCAAGAAAGCAGCTGATGCATTACACAGAGAGGAGCCAGAGCCTCCACTTGTGTAAACTAGCTTCTTACATGTATATCAACTGAAGATCTGGCCCATGGGCTGGTTAATTTTAAAGTATTTTATTCTGTCAGCTTTCTTCTCTGAGCTCTGTCCTGTTCCAAGCTGCTTTTACATGTCTAAATATTAACACTACTGATTGCATTGATTGTCAGATTCCCACCTAGGCTTTAGTCCAGGCTACATGTTTTATTAAGCTAAATAAGCACTAAGCAAAAAGCCTTGTTGTATGTACAAAATATTTAAAAGTCCTACAGTTTCTAGAGTATTTTAATCTTTAATGCTTAAAGGAAAATCTACATCTTGGACCGTAATGATTAATACAAAAATTCCATTTTGCTTAAAGCTAACAAAATGCAGTAGGTTTCTATTACAAAGCAACAGCCAGCATGTTCAGGTTCAGAATCTGACTGGGCCTGTTCTTCCTAAGTATTCAGCTTTTATGCTGTCCATGTTGTTCAGCCCCTACTTATCAGTGCAAGAGTGCTGTGCTGTAGTCTTAAGATCCTTTGTGATCTTACCTTTTTACCCACCTAGGGATGGATAAGCAGCCAGGCTTTAACTGAACCACACTTCTCAACCAGGGAGCACATCTGAAATAACATTTTGTTATTCGAAAGGACAAACATTCATAAATATATACAAGAGAAATAAATGAACTTAAAAGGAGTGCACATAACCATGGCATCTGTCTCAAGAAAATTCACTCTTACCATTGGTTCACTAGCTGCAGAAGACTGTTCTCTCTGTTAGTATAATCCTGCTGGAAAATCTCTGTCTCAGAGCTGTGTTACCAGTCATCTATCCCACTTTCCTGCACCAATAAATTGGAGTTTAATTGATCTTTCTGCTATACCTGCTTACAGTGAATGTTTTTGATATGGTGGTTGTAGTCTTGTCCTCACTGAAGCCAGGGAGAGTTTTTTTCTATTTACTTACAGTGCAGTCAGGATTTTGCATTGTGAGCTGAAATCAGCTGCTTTTCAGATACAAGTATTTTGTTTGTCCCTTGCACAATATGCCTGTGCAGTTCTTTGAGGATATTAACTTGTTTTTCCTTTCAGGTTTGAGGCTCTGTTGTTCATGTATAAAGTATTGGTTTTTCATAGCTGGAAGAGGTGATAATATTGTGGCAGACACAGCCAGTCCATTTAACATTGATATTTTTCACAAAAAAAGCTAATTTAGCAAGAAAGCAATAGGTGTCCCCAAGATGAGACATTTCTCCATAACCTTTGAAAGAGGGCATATGTCAGCTGTTTAGTTATTATTGATGTGATTGTACCAGATGGTCAGAAAGACCTGTGTTGCCGTACCATATTTCTCTTCCATTGCTGGATAATTTTGTAGTATTGCATTATATTAAAGCTTACCCTATTCATGCACTGTATTTGTTGTGATCAGGTGCCTGTTTCATAAAATGGCAAAAGCCTCCTCCTGTGGGAGATTGGCAACTTGTAAAATTAATGAAGTAGATCTTGCCCATTTGCGGCTTCCTGGATAAACATTCCTCAGCTAATACAACGAGGAGTCCTTGTGGCACCTTAGAGACTAACAAATTTATTTGGGCATAAGCTTTCATGGGTTAGAACCCACTTCATCAGATACATGTAGTGGAAAATACAGTAGCAGTTATATATACATAGTATATGAAAAGATGGGAGTTGCCTTACCAAGCGGAGGGGTCAGTCTAATGAGACAATTCAATTAACAGTAGAATACCAAGAGAAGAAAAATCACTGTTGTAGTGGTAATGAGTGGCCCATTTCAAACAGTTGACAAGAAGGTGTGAGTAACAGTATGAGGGAAATTAGTTTTTGTAATGACCCATCCATTTTGGGTCATTACAAAAACTGATTTCTCTATACTAATTAGACTTCAGTTACATGTATTGTCACAGAAATAGGATATCTTATCACCATGCCCTGCAGAGGGCATGTATCTCATGCTGCGGGACAAGGAAGGGATTTGGATAATGCAGAGGTTCAGATAATAGAGCAAAGACTCCTAGCCAGGCCCCTTAGTCACAGAAATCTGATGTGTCTTCAGGGAATCACAAAGGGCCAGATAGGAAGAAATAATAGTAATCTTAGGTGCCTGTACATGAATGCAAAAAGCCTGGGAAACAAGCAGGAAGAATTGGAAGTCCAGGCACAGTCAAACTATGATGTGATTGGAATAATAGAGACTTGGTGAGGTAACTCACGTGACTGGAGCACTGTCATGAATTGGTCTAAACTGTTTAGGAAGGAGAGGCAGGGGAGAAAAGGTGGAGGAGTTGCACAGTATGTAAGGAAATGGTATGATTGCTCAGAGCTCTGGTATGAAACTGGAGAAAAGAGTCTTTGGATTAAGTTTAGAGGGGAGAGCAACAAGTGTGATGTCATGGTAGGCATCTGCTATAGACCACCAGACTGGAAGGATGAGGTAGATGAGGCTTTCTTCATACAACTAATAGAAGTTTTCAGATCACAGGCCCTGGTTCTCATGGGGGACTTCAATCACCCTGACGTCTGCTGGGAGAGCAATACAGCAGTGCACAGACAATCCAGGAAGTTTTTGGAGAGTGTTGGGGACAACTTTCTGGTACAAGTGCTGGCAAAACCAACTAGAGGCTGTGCTCCTCCTGACCTGCTCACAAAGAGGGAAGAATTGTTAGGGGAAGCAGTGATCATGAGATGGTCTAATTCAAGATCTTGACAAAAGGAAGAAAGGAGAGTAGCAGAACGTGGACCCTGGACTTCAGAAAAGCAGGCTTTGACTCTTTCAATGAACTGATAGGCAGGATTCCCTGAGAGGCTAATATGAGAGGGAAAGGAGTCCAGGAGAGCTGGCTGTATTTTAAAGAAGCCTTATTGAGGGCTCAGGAACAAACCATCCCGATGTGCAGAAAGAATAGCAAATAGGGCAAGTGACCAGCTTGGCTTAACGGAGAAATCTTTGGTGAGCTTAAACACAAAAAGGAAGCTTACAAGAAGTGGAAACTTGGACAGATGACTAGGGAGGAGTATACAAATATTGTTTGAGCATGCACGGGTATAATCAGGAATGCCAAAGCAAAATTGGAGTTGCAGCTAGCAAAGGATGTGAAAGGTAACAAGAAGGGTTTCTACAGGTACGTTAGCAACAAGAAGTGATCAAGGAAAGTGGGCCTTACTGATGAGGGAGGCAACCCAGTGATAGATTGTGGAAAGAAGCTTGAAGTACTTTTTTTTTTTTTTTTTGCATTGCTTTTCACAGACAAGGTCAACTCCCAGACTGTTGCACTGGGCAACACAGTATTGGGAAGAAGTGAGCAGCCCTCAGTGGTGAAGGAACAGGTTAAGGATCTAATGCATCCGAGGGTGCTGAGGAGTTGACTGATGTGGTCATTATCTTTGAAAACTTGTGGTGATTGGGGGATCATCAAACTCAAATGATTTATGTTCCAGAATGTTTCAATGGGGGAACAGGGTGAAAGAGTCTAGTATCCAGTATTTTCTCATCCTGGTTGCAGGTATTGTATATACTACATGTAGGAGATACCTAAAAGGAGCAGAATGACATTTACCAAGCCATATTAATAGGAACTGAGATATTCACAGCTTTAGGATCAACAAATTGCAATGAGATGATGAAAGGCTTTTGATTGAATTCATAAAAATGAATAATTTTTCATTGTTAATCACTTTTTTCAACACAAGCTTATAGAATAAAATGCCATCTCCATGGCATAATCAGTTCTGAGACAGCATGCTTTCTGCCATAGGAAATCCATCTTGTTTTCTGAATAATAATAGTATGTTTTTCATACCCATCACTCCAGGAGTTGAAGGTTAATATCTTTCTGTACACTCACTCTGTTGAGTCACTTGAATTATTCATTTTTAATTCCTTTCTATTCCTTTTATATTTCAGCTGCAACAAAAAGCCCACATGAAAGCTTTAGGCACCCTAACAATTTATTGGTTGTCTGTCCAGACTCATTACAAAAATCATACATATGAAACAAATTAACTCAGCCAAACCTGTAAACTAAGCCAACACAAAAGCCATTTTAAATCACCAGAAATTTACTTTCAACATTCCCACGAAACCCTCTGGTATAATTTCTCTGCCTTTCTCTGCAAATTCCATCATCCATGAATACTAGGTAAAATTTCACTTTTATTGGTGGTTTACCCAATGATGCTGTCTCCGGCAACGTTCCTCATACATGCTTTTGAATTGTGGTTCCAGTAGTGGCACATTGTTTTATATGTGGCCATTAGCCTGTTTATATCTACATTGTCTGCATTTAAAAGTGATTTCTTGGTGCTATGCAGTGCCCAGCTTCCTGCTATATTTTACTATTGACATAAACTCAATTTTTCATGTGCAAACTTGCATTTCACAGCTTGTTGTTGCTAACTTGAGCGGGTATCATATGATCTTATTTTTTAGCTGAGTTTATTGCATAACCGCCAGTTTTCATTTTCATTTTTTGTGCAGTTTCTGATGCCTTACACATTTCTCCTAACCACTGTGAAGAATTAAGTTGTACATTATTTTTGTTTCATCACTTATTGTCTCTGTAATTTTAAGCTATTCGTCAATTGACCATTAGATATTTCCAATTGTTTCCAAACACAAATGACAAAATGTACTTTTGTTCTAAAATCACTATCATTTTAGATGAACAGGAACAACTGCAAGAAAGAACAAATGTAAAGTCAGATTGAGTGAGCATGCAGTGTTTGTCTTTGTTACATGTTGCCAAAATGCTCTCTAGAAAGTAAACTGATAGCTAGTTTTTAGAAATATAAAATTTCAGTACTCAATAGGAAGAAAAAGCATTTATTTAATAACTCTGTGTGTCCCATCTCTCACCATGGTATCTACAGGATGCTGATATTCAAGTTTTGGAGAGCTTTCACAGGAGTACTACTTGTTGCATTGTGATGCCATCTGATCAAGGGGCTGCTGCTGCAGCTATTGCATACACAGAATAACCAGGGACATTTGTGGGGAAAGGAAGGAATGTCAGGTGGAGAGGGAACTAGCCTGGGACCTGGTTCAATTCCCTGTTCGGTCACAGATTTCTTGTATGATCTTGGGAAGTCACTTAAGATGAATTGAAATTAATGGCAAAACTCTCATTGACTTCAGTGGAGCTACTATTTCCTTGTTAGTGTCTCTGTGCTGCCATGCCTAGCTTGTAAAATGAGGGATGATAGTACTTCATAACTTCAAAGGGGCCTTGTGAGGAGAAACACATTAAAGATTGTGAGGTGCTCAGATATGGTAATGGGGTTCATATAAGTACCTTAGATAGACAGAGGGCTGGATGAAGAGTGGCTTTAAGACTGGGCTCTTAGGAATTGTTTTAGGGTCTATCTTGTCATCTCTCAGTCTGGGACACCAAGGATGATGAGGGAAAAGCAGAAAAACTTATAGAATCCTCAGAGTTCCATGAAGGATGTAGTAGACACTCTGGGAAAGAAAATACCAGCACTACAGTATAATATGTGATCTTCATGTCCCATGAAGGATATTAGTAGTTAAAATTTGGTGGCAGTGGAAATAGACAACATACTTTAAATACAGTGACTACCTTTCTAATGGTGTGACTAGCTTGTGGAAGAGTTAGCAGAGGACTACGAAGTAGTCACTGCAGGGTCTATCATTGTTGTAATGAAAGGATATCTTTTTTCCTGCAGGGTGTTTTTACAGCAGAGTAGTGAGCACCAGTGAAACTTAGTAAAACTTGTGAGAAATTCTGAGATATGAGTTCTCAGTAAATAGACTGAAAAAATTCTCTGCTTTTTTCCAGAACAACTATTATTTATGTAAATTTTTAGCTGGTGCATCACGTGTTTCAGTCCTCATGTTCTTCTGTACTAGGGGAGACCACTGGATGCTGTTTACATTCACAGGGTTCTGATCCTGCAGTGCAATCTGCTGGAGGAGAAGGAGGGTGAGGGCTTATGGCCTGGTGGGATAGGAAGACTGAGATAAGATGACTACGCACAGGAGGTCCTGGTGAGAGAGTTTGGGGGTGTAGGGGAAAGAGAATGGGATCTGGCAAGGAATGGAAAGAGAAGGAACAGGGTGAATGATTGCTGAACAACCTATTCTTTTTCAGGAGAGAAAGAAGAAGCAGAGCTGAGTCAAGTGGCTTGTGTGTTTTCAGGAGGCTGTGGAGCAGCAGTGGTAGGAGAAGCAGTGGAAGAGCTTTGGAATGATAAGAAACTGAGCTGGATTCTGGTTTGCACATCATCACTAGATTGCAGAATCCTTATGCAGGGCAAGTAAGTGGACCCCAGTGTCTAGCACACTAAACTGGGATTAGTGCACCAGGGTTCTATTCCCAGCCCTGCTACTGGCTTGCTAGGTGACACTTGACCTTTCTGTGCCTAAGTTTCCTTATCTGTAAAATGATGATAATGATGCTGACCTTCTTTGCCAGCGGTTTGAGATCTATTGATGAAAGGTGCTGTATAAGAGCTAGACAGTCTTTGTTACCGGTAAGGTCAAACTCAGGATGAAGCTTGGCTTTCAGATGCTACCTGCATTTGTAGTACTAGCAGTTAGAACTTAGTTCACAGAGTTTAAGACCAAAAGGGACCATTAGATCATCTAGTCTGACCTTCCATATAACACAGGCTATTACTATTTTTACTATCACATTTCAAAATGGAATTTCACTTCAAAATAACATTAATGTTGTAGCACATTTAACTGCTATTAAACCCCACAAGTATGGAAATGTTAGGTACAGACTGAAGCTCCCAAATACTCAGTAACATAATTTGTTAATAATATATTTTGTAGATTAAGGTACAGTTTTCAAAAATGGCTTCTAATTTTGCATCTGTGAATTTACATAGCTGTCCCAAACAGGGGAGGACACAAACAGTAAAGTTTAGATGTGTGTGTATATATTAGATTTCTAAATTATGGCTTTGTACAGTATGGGGGAAGAAAACTGTATGCCAAATTAAGAGCCTTGTGGAAAAATAGGCCCTTGTAGTTTTCCTTAAGATAATATTTAATATTTTTGTGCATCTTTATTTAGCTATTATTTATCTTCACTTTAGTCATGTGAAAGCAGATGTAACTAATCATCATTTGAGTGTTCAAAGAAAGAACACCGCAGAGGTTTTAAAAGAGAGGCTTAAACACAACAGTATTTAACAGTGGTGGAAAAAACTGAGAGCCTTATTTATTGAATACTTGAAATGCTTCTCTCTCAAGACAAATGAAAGGTAGAAAAAGATCAGTATACCTATGTATTTCTGGGTTTTTGAATAGCAAAAATAAGTGAACCTAGTTCTTTCCCAGTGATTTCCTTTGTTCCTAAATATGTTCCATATTGAAACATGATTGCTAATGATGTATTAACATGAATGTCTGAATTAGTGGGAGAAGTAATTTAAAAAAAAATTGCTTCCTCCAAGGTTCAGTGACAGCAAAATACAAGCTCTTCATGATGGCAGAATATGCCATTCGCATCATCTTGAAACAGCACCAAAGTCAGTTGCAGTCCTTAATAGTTCATGGGTTGTGGAGACTAGACCAGATCAGAGGTAATGCTGAAAATACTTTCTGCAAGGGACATGAATCTACTACTTGTAAGATGGAAAGTGCGTGTGCAACAGAACATTTTATTTGGCACCCTGTATCCTACCTGCTAAGAAAAAGCACAAAGTGCATCAAATGTTCTTAGCCTCAAATAGACTGGGTCTACAAAAATAGGGTCTACATTAATGAAGTGACATTTTTGCTAAATCTTCAGTTTGAATTTTTTTCATTATTTCTTTGGGTTTTTTTTTCCTTTCTGAAATGGAAATACTATGTCTTTTACATTTGTTTTGTTAGGTCTTTGGAAAAAGCATTTTGCCAATGATAGTAACACAGGAAACAGGACCCCTGTCTTAAGAGAAATATGGATTAAAGGAAATTGGAGGTTCCACTAGACTTTGCTAATTAAGAACCTGATCCTACAATTGTAATATAGATGTTTTTTAATTTGCAAATCTTGATTTTGGATTTAAATTATATTAGAATAGCTCAACTCTACCATAATTTGATAACACATAACTAATTGGTGTGGAGAGAGTGTTCAGAGGATTTTTGGGGGATGAGTGGGATGGGGGCTTTTTAAGCAATAGTTGGAAGCAATTGTGAATGATACCTAGAGAAGTTATTTCTTTCTCTTCTGTCCTAGGATCTGTTCTATTCACTTCATAACTAAAGGCTAGACCATGAAATTATGGGCTAAGGCACTGAATGGGTTTTGGGGATCCTCAAGTGATGGGAAGACCACCAGCTGAGGTAAGCAGCCACAGCTTTCTTCCGTGTGAGAATGAGACTTGTAGAGAGCCAGCCCATCCTCCAAAATAAGTGATGGTGGCAAGGGAGAGGGACGGGCATGTTTCAGAGCCCAAGCTCCAGCACGAGCTGCAACTTCAAAGCACGGTCTGCACAGCTGTTTATAGAGAGCTAATGTGAGCCCCACTAGCTTGAGTCTGTCAACCCAGGCAGGGAGGCTTGCTCCAAAATGTTGTGTAGATATATCTGAAATGCCCCTTGCAGCCTGAGATGCACTGATTCACCTTATTCCCTATTAGCAGGGAACATATGTAGTCCTGGTAGATTTTAAAGCTGCTCCATCTAGGCAGAAACTCTGAGGTGTTTGGTCACTGTCTGCTACCCCTATGATGAATCTTCTCTCTGCCCCTGAGAATTAGGGGGCAGGAAGGTGTAAATTATACTTACACGCATCAGATTGAGTGAATCTGGCTCCATGGTTTTAAAACTACTTTTGTACACGTTTATCATTTTGTTTCAGTTTTGGACATGAGACTAGATTTATGCATCCAACAACAGGTTTACAAAACCTTCATTCCCTGCCAATAAATACAAGTTATACAAGCGGGCATGTCACAGTCTGACTTAGTGATTCAGAAGTCTTGGCAGCTGTCATATAAACAAAACTACTGAATCTGATTGCAGCAGGCAAATCAGAACTTTTTATGTAGCTCATTTCTTACAATGGCTTTAGAGAATTACGAGAGTGAAAAATGTATCAAGATTTATAAATTAGTTATGAGTTATCAAATTTGGGTAGGCTTTAGAAATGTATTTGTAATGATTGCACATTATAAACCAGTCACTGATCTATCCTAAATCCAAAATCAAGATTTGTAAATTAAAAACTATTTATCTATATAATTTCTGCTTTAAGGTTGATGTATCCATTTCCTGCATTATAAATCACTGTCAGAGTTATTGACCAAATAGATCAGTGGATTGCACACTTGTTGTATGTAGACCAATTTTAATGATCAGTATCCAATATTGTAGGAACAACATAGTATGTTACATATTTGATGCTGAGAATATCTTTTCAAGCATCTTGACTGATTTGAAATTAAAACAAGAAAAGAGAAAAAACAAAAATAAATAAAGAGCCTAGTAATTAGTAACCATTAAGTAACAACCCAGTATTCAAATCACCACTCTTTGCTTTGATGGAAGCTGAGGTGAGTCTCATCTTATGCTGGGGTTACGTTCCATTGTCAGCGCATAAAGTGAAAATCGCGTATAGTCAAAATTACATTGAGTGTAATGGCAGGCGGAATCGCCCACACTACAGGTACAGTATTTAAATTGTTATTTTTCTCTTTTTTTGTTGTTTTTTGTTTTTGCCGACCGCGCAAAGCTGAATTCATGCATGTTAAATGCGCGTAAGATTAGACTCGCCTGTAAGGTAACTCAACCTTGAGAGAAGGATTCATTATGGCATTATTGAATGCTTTTATAAATTCAAAGGAGAATTTTTCCTGGTTAGCTAGAAAGGGAATTCTAAAGCTACCTTTGCATTAATATACATTGATGACCTTAAGCAACTGCCTATTTAATTGATAACAAACCTCCTCAACTAATGCCCTATACATTATTTAAAGTTCAGATGATTTTTGTCATAATGCTAGGTAGGGAGTTTACTTGCAGTTCTGTTGTAGGCTTTTTAGCTGATTTGCAGCGGTGACCGTTTTGTAGCTACAGGCTCTTGCAATGTGACAGCTTTTGTCTTTCACTGACCACCTTCTGCAATGACCTTGGCTCCTTGTTTGGGAGTATCAGGTTCTTTCTTCTTGGCAATGAGGTGTCTACAAATGGAGGTCTTTATGGCTGGCTAACTCTGACACTGGAATTTCTTTTGGAAGTTTTTACTTGACTGGGGATCTGGTTTATCGGAGATCTTGAACCTATTATGAACATTCCTTAGCAGTGAGCAGTTTTAGATGGAGTTGAAGTCCACAAAGCTCAGCAGTTTCTTCTAACTGCATCGTCTTATGCAGTGTATAGTCATATTGTGAAACTGTGGTAACTACACCATAGTTTCATAGCATGGCTGAACTTTGCATTCAGGAGAAAATGTGCAACATAACATGTAAATCCTACAGGCACTGGATTTAATTTATTGAGGTTGAGAGATGGATTTTACTTGCCCAGGACACATTATGAACTAATATATATATTAACATTGCTATGATAATCAGAAATGAGGAGTTTGAGCTGAAAAGTGGAATCAAAGAGTAACTTATACCCAGTACCTCCAGGAGTGCATGTTGAAATGTAGTGTGTCTCTCTTTGCTTCAGAGGAGAGAAAGTCTTAACTCATTCTCTTCGAGATGTCCAAACTTGTATAATCCTTGTCCTTCCTGAATGTGAGGGTGCTTGGCTTCTGCACAGGGGTTGAGGAATGAGGAAAGTTCCTTGCCCTTTTCTCTGTTTGCACACTGCTGTGAGGATGGGCTTAATCAAGACCCCAGAGTTGTGTACATTGTCTCATTACTTTGATATGTGGGTTAATGCTAAATTAGGCCCTGACTCAGGCAACCACTAAACACAGGATTAAGCATGATTAAAATCAGCCGGATTTACAAACATGTCTAAAATTAAGCATGCATTGAAGTGCTGTCCTGAATCCGATTGCTTCCCTGCATGGGGATGTTAGGTCTTAATGGCCAAGTGGGAGTTAATTTGTGAATATAAGTGTTTTACTGTGAATTCATTAAATAAAGTTTTAATGTAAATGAAGTAAAATATGATTCATTTGTCTGGATATTAATAACGGTGCCCACTGACTTGCAGCAATTAAAACAGCCATCAAAGTTAAATTCTTCAAAATAAGACTTGAGTACAGGCCCTGTTCCTGTTACAATGAATTAAAAATCAAAGACCTCACTGAATAGATAGATCTTGTATTTCTCCTTGAAGTATTTTAACGTACCCATAAAACATATATTAATAAATTCAGCCCTCCGAGATTCATCCTTGGAAATTAAGTTAGAATCTCTGTTTGTTTTGTCAGAGAACACTGAGCAGTTTCTAAACTATCTGTCTAAGATATATGGGAGTTCTTTCTTCAACAGCTTATTATATGACACCAAGCTGAAGAAAAATTAGCAGCAGAAAAACAACTTCATTAGTTATCCCTGTACATATGCAGGCAGTGTTATTTTGTTGTTAAAGACATGCATTATGCTTCCAACCACAAAGTTGTGCCATGGACTAGATGTATAATGGAAGAGAGATGTTTTTTTCTTCTCCCCAAATCTCCTGCCTAAATAATGCTTATTTTACTGTTTACCAAAGTATTTGCCAAAACTGTTACCATATGTTTGTTCTTATCTGCTCTTTTTAAACTCGTGACGTTTCAGAAGAAATCAAGAGGCCAACTAATAGTGACTTGGTGTATTTGATTCCTTTATAAGAACACACTCTCAGTGCTGGTGTCGAAGGTCCCAATTTTGACCTACATTTTGCTTTGCTTTGATCATATTGTGCCATTAGTTTTTAAGCAGGACTCCCACTGATGTCAGTGGACAGTTCTGGGATTTTTTCTAAGCCATGATATGCCCTCTTCTGTTTGGAATCTCATTGTCATTGGCTAAACGTGTAGTTTTTAAAAGTACAAATGCTTCAAGGTTGTTTCACAAAAATAAAACTAAAAAAGAATGTCATGTCAGAACTCGGAACTCCTCAGTAACTTACCTCACAGCAAAAAGCCATAACTGTGTGCTGGAAAAATTGGGAAGAATTCCAATTTTATTGTTTAGTTTGTACACTAACATGAATAGTCATATTGAAATCAGTCAGGCTACTTGCTTGAGTAACAGTTTCAGGATCAGGCTCATACAATGAGAAATTGATTAAGAAATGGTGAATAATACCTTAGTAGAGTACAATTAACTCTTTTCAGTGTGTGATTTTAAAAATGTATTTGTTCTTATTTGGAACAAAAACAAATTATATATATTTATTTTAAATCAGAACAACTGGCAATTTGGGAAAAATATTTTGAAGTTTTGAATTTTATTTTATAAGAGATGTTATTTTAATATTAGTTTTATATTGTTTCATTACATGACAGCTGTAGCAGTGCACAATATGACAAGTCGTGATATCTTATTTTTTTACTTTAATTTTGGATTTTTTTAAATCATATAAAAGATAGGTGCTACTAAATACTGATTGAAAGAGCTTACCTTTTCTAGATCAAAGCAGTTTCTGTTTGTGCTGTATTTAAACATCTTGAAAGTGAACTATGACAGGAGGAGAGAGACTGTTTTTTTGGCAGAGGTTCCAATGATGTCACACAGATTCACAATGCCTGTGGGGATCAGCACCTGGATGAAAAGCAGCACCTGGGTGAACCCAGGCAAAAATGAAGTGATGATGCTGGTAGGAAGGAGAAAACACTTGGAAGAGATAGACAAGAAACTCACCTCTCCTTCCTCCACAGTATCTTCTCTCCGTTTGTTCCTCAGGGTAGTATTAAGCCTTGCACCCATTGGATTTATCACTATCACTGGATGCCCAAGTAGCAACAATGGCAAGAAATACAGGTTTTTTTTATCTCCAGCTTGCCAAGAAACTGCACCCCTCTCTCTCTCTCATATATGAAGATCAGGCCACAGCAATCCAGATGCTTGTCATCTCTGATTTTGGACATTGTAACTTTCTCTATCTATGGATAAAGATGGACTGAATGTAGAGACTCCAAATTGTGACGAATGAGCCACCCCAACTACTTAGCAGGAAACACCGCCAGAAATGCATCAGACTAGTGGCCTGCATCCTCTACTGGATTCTAGCAAAATGATTGAGACTGCTTCTCCATTCAGGACGCCTTTGAATAAGCTGCATTTGTCTTGGACAATGCAGCTAAGGAACATATGATGAAGCTTGAAAGACCAAATGTAAGGTTCTCTCAATCAAGCTCTTACGGAACTATTGACTAAAGAGAGAATTTTGTCCCAGCCTAATGGTTACCACAGCATATTGCAGGACTCACTTTTTTTTTTTTTCACAAAAGCCTTCCCACAGTGATCAACGATAAGCAATTAAAAACCAAAGAAAGTGAGAGACCGGCAGATTGGTGCAGCAGCGGCAGTGATGTGGGTGCTGTACCGATCCATGATGGTGGAGCAGAAGCTGAGTTCTCAGATGAAGCTCTTGGTTTACACCCTCCGTCCCTATCCTCACTTTTGGTCATGCACTTTGCGTAATGACAGGATGAGATCGTAGGTACAAGCAGTGGAAATGAAGTTTCTCTGCAGAGTTGCTGGGCTTACTCTTTGAGATAGGGTGAGGGGCTCGGCTATTTGGGAAAGCCTCGTAGTAGAGCTGCTATTCTTCCAGATTGAGAGGAGCCAGCTGAGGTGGTTTGGGCTTCTGATAAGGATTCCCCTGGGGGCTTCCTGGAAGTCTACCAAGCACTTCCCACTGGAAGGAGGCTTTGAGTCCAACCCAGGACATGCTAGAGAGATTATATCTCCTGGCTGGCCTGGGAATGCTGGGGAATCCAAGGAAGTGCTGGAACCTGTTGCGGAGGAAAGGTCTGGTCCTCCCTACTCTCGATGCTGCCACTGCAACTCTCACCAGGAATAGTGGCATAAAAGAAAATAAAACAAGAAGACAGTGAGAGTGAGGAGGAAAACAATAAACAAAGCTGCAAAAATCTAGTGGAGGTGAAGAGCAGAATACATTATGGACAGTTATAGGCAAATCTTAATTATTGTATTAAGTACTCAGCTGCAGGTTGTCCTAGAAATATCTGATTAATCTGCCTTTCCCCTTACGCCTGGCTCAGTCCTACTAACTATTTAGCCAACTTGGATCTTAAACACTGGATTAAATCTTGTCTGTGTATAAAGGCAACTGCCAAACTCCCATTAACTTCCATGAGAACCAGAATTAGACCTATATTATTTATATGAGTATTCAATATAGCAAATGTCAACAGATTGCTGAGACCATTGTTCCTCCTTTCAGCTTCCTTGTGATTACAGAAAGCACTGACACAGAGGCTTGTCCTTCCTTCTTCTGTATCAAATGCAGTGAAGCCAGAACAAGCTAGAAAAACTCAGCAGCTATGTTTTTTGTAATATTCTGCAGGCCTGAATACAGGCCTTACGGTGAAAAGAATGGTCATAGATATGTGAGGAAGCATTAAAGGCCCTACTGCCAGGATAGGGCTCTGTTTCTGAGGACAATTACTTCCTTCCTCCACGGCTGAACATAACTCACAGGGACACCTCTGAATTGCTGCAAACTTTTCATGGGGCGACGCTCCTACTTTAACTTCCCCTCTTAACTAACTGTATTTGTTTTTCATCACGAAATCTTGACAGTATTGGGCTCTGATCCAGCAGGCCAGATGGTTCAAAGAAAGTGAAGGATAATATCATATGATTTAGCTTTTTTTGTTACTTCTCTGGTCCAAAAAAGGAACCACTTAATGTCAGATCAGCTTTGTAACTGATCAGCTGAAGGGGAAAATAAATAAATAAAAAGGTATGATTAGAAAGTACAAAACAGGCAGGTGTAAAAAAAAAAAAAAAAAAAAAGGCATAAAGTCCAAATAAGCTAATACCAAATGGATTTATTAAAACAAGCATTTCACTCCATTGTTTAAAGGAACATGTAAGGTGTTGTCTTAACACTTATTTAACACTTACTGATCAAAGTTCTTTCATTGAGGACAAACCCTGTGATAAACTCAGCTCTGCAGTCCACATGGCTTCTGTTGTTAAGGTTGTTAAGGGTTCTATATATTCTGTGGCAACAGATTTCACTTCTTGCCACAGAACTGTGCTCCTTCAGCTTTTATTTTGAAACAGATTTGTTTCTAGATGACATGTTTGCTAAGAAAAACTTGAAAATGTGATCTGAGTGTAGGTGATGTAAAAAGGTATCTAAGCCAATACTACTTAGAAGTGTCAACTGTATTGTTGAATCTGAAACCTCAAGATGACATTCTGTGGCATATTGAAAATGTGGAACAGCATAAAATATATTTAATATAAAAATAAATAACATAGGGGCTGCTATATTGATTGTGGTGTTCATTTTAATATATTAATCTAAACCTCTTTATTACAGTTTACCTGAATTGAATGTAGGAAATTTGCTCCAGAATTTGAGGTCCCTGGAGTGCACTAGACCTTGGTTGTTGCTCTCCCCTTATTGGCTGTATCCAAGCTAAGGCTGCTTCCATGATTTGCTATGTAGGTTACATTGCTCCATGTGCCAAGGGGTTGATTACTTCCAAAATAGGTCCATATGAAGTTGTTTTTTGGCCATATGCATCTACTAACCTTCCCTCCCCTGGAATTTGAGTTCAGGGCTTTGCCCAGACCATTTATTATATACGATAAAGTAACTTTTGAAAATAACATCAGAAAATACAATCAAAGAACTTTTCCCTGGCACAAGCCTTGATGACTGTCAACAATCTAATCCCCACACTTGCCAACAGCATGTGTGTATTTCCCAAGTGACAAATTCACTCTTGTTTTCTGAATAATGACTTATTATGAGGCAGTGGCTTTATTTCCGTTTTCTATATGATTTGGAGCTGGCTGACAGTACTTTGCTATGGAGTGCTTGCTAGCAACCACAAAACAATCTTAGCCTTCATGATTCCTAAAGGCCAATATGCTCCATGGGGAAGATGCACATGGATAGACCCAGGTTCTAAGCAGCACTTGGAAGATTGCATTATTGGGAGGAGGACACAGGGTGTGGGACTCACTGCAAGAGATCAGGCTGAGCCCTCATGTTGACTATATTCAGACCAAGGTATAGAACAGGCTTTCATCATCATGTGTTCTGATTACTGAAATATCTGTTTCTCTAGCCTTGACAAATACAGACTTCCCCACTCACACCCATTCAGAATGCTGCTGCAAAGATCATTTCCCTAACCTGTTGCTTTAACCGTGTCACCTCTCTGACTTCTTCCACTGGTTCCCCCTTTTCTGCTGCATCAAATCTAAGCTACTTGTCTTCACTTTTAAGGCGCTTCCTGGCCTCTCCCCATCCACCTCTCATTCACGATCAAGATGTCAACTCCCCTCTCCGAACAGGACATTGAACTCTTCCCAAGTGTGAAAGGCAGCATGGAAGAAAGCACAAAAATGCTTATTTATAAATGTAACCTCCATTGTTGCCTACTTTGCCGTTCACACTTGGGAAGAGTTCCCTGTAAACATCCACAAAGCTACCTCATCTCCTTCAGATTCCTTCTTAACTCTCCTTTTCTGTGATGCCTACAAAAAACTTGACAACAGTTAGGCTGCTGGTGTGCTGAGACCACTGCATATTATGGTGACCAACATTGTCTCATTGTTTCCTGTACTCCCCTGTCTGTCTCTCTCTTCATCGGTTTTGTATTGTACTTATTGTAAGCTCTTTGGAAGAGCGACTGCCCTTCTGTTCTGCCTGTAAAGTGCCTAGAATGATGGAACTCTGATTTGTGACAGCGGCTCCTAGGTGGCATGGTAATATTACAAAAATAAATAATAACTAAGGCTACAATTTAATCACGGGGTATTTTTAATAAAAGTCATGAAAAGGTCACAGGCAATAAACAAAATTCATGGCCCATGATGTGTCCATGACTTACACTAAAAATACCTGTGATTACATCTTGGGGGAGAGGAGACATCTGGGGCCAGCAGCACCAGCTGCCTGTGGCCGCCAGAGCAGCAGCTGCTCTGGCTGTCCTGAGGGCTGCTCCAGCAGAGGCTGGTGTGGCTGTCCCGGGGTCACCTGAGCAGCTGGCCTGGAGCCAGCTGCTTGGTTTGCCCTGGGGTCAGCCACACTGGCCCCTGTAGAAGTCACAGAGGTCACGGAAAGTCTGTGACTTCCATGACCTTCGTAACAGACATAGAGCCCTAATAATAACATATGTTTTCCAAAAAGATTTAATCTGAATCAATGTTCTAAGAAAAATTGTGCCCATACAGTAACATTACTTTTTCATACTGAAAGAGAAAAACACCTTTTGTTTTGGACATTTAATGGTTCTATACCATAGTAATAGGCACTATATGAAAGCCTAAGATAGATCAAATGGCACCATGAGGAAAGAATGGAGGGTATCAGTTACCTTTGTTTTATTAATTAAAAATTCTCCAATCCAAAAGCTCTGACAACTCATGCAGAAAGAAATATATATTAGGTCCAATTATTGGACCGTAACACTGAAAAGTCATTGCAAATAATATTCAATGTATGATTCAAGTTCGCTCTTAACCCTTCATTTTTGGTTCTTGGTGATTAGTATCTTTTGTTTCTAAGGTTTCTTTTTTCTTTTGGCTGAATTTTCCTACTAATATGGACCAGTTTTCTTAAAAATGATGAGCTCTTTTGCAAAATACATTAAGATTTGGAATGATGTCAAGACTTCTAATTGGAGATGATATTTAAGATCTTTTAAAATTTGTTAAGGTCATTGCATGGAAACTAAGATCACCATTTCTTTTATTTTTTCCATTTATCTTTCTGCCTACTGTACCTGTGTAGATCAAACACAGTTTTCTTGCTCCTTGGGAGACTTCCAAATGTTATGAGGAAGTTTTACAGGAAATCTTTCCTAAAGATATTTAGGACTTTCTCTTCATGGAAGATAAAACCCTCAGATACATGTTACTATTTTCACAAGGAACTGAACTTCTATAGATGTAATATTTGTTTTTAGGCATGTCTTTTTAGTTATGACATAGAGGCTAGCTATGCGTTTGCTCAAATTTGCTACCTCATTCTTATCTTCTGAGTGTCTTCAATAAGATCCAACTTGTGATAATGCTTTAATAGCTTTCTTATTGTAAATGTGATTTTTACCAAGTGATTAGATATTGCCTTGTCAACCTTCATATCTGATTGTCAGACATCAGTTGTATATGTTGTGACAAAGTTCCTCCTCTACCTTGGTGGGTCCTGCGCTTCTTGGCAGATTTGCTCACCTCAGTGATCTTCCCCACAGTCTGGGTCAACTTGTCCTGTGTCTGATTAGGAGTTGAGAGGTTTGGGGGGAACCCGGACCCGCCCTCTACTCCGGGTTCCAGCCCAGGGCCCTGTGGTTTGCAGCTGTCTATAGT
>NC_133773.1:75594181-75648145 GCF_003597395.2 Chelonoidis abingdonii
TTGGTGTTCTAGACCTGTGGATCCTCCCCTTAGGCTGGGGGGAGGTCCTTTAGAAGTGGGCGGGCTTCGCCCGCCCACCCCTGGGATGCCAATAGGCTAACATACCTGTTTCTCAGTACTTTATTGTAGCCATCTGGCCTTGCCCCATCACAATGTATATACAGTTTAATTCCAGTTACCCTAATTCCTGTATTCTGAAAACCCTAGTTATTTGAGTCCAAAGTCTGTCCCCCATGTAGCCCTATGTTACTTAATAGCACTTCCATTTATTGGAATGCTCAGTTGTACCTTGTGTCTGTGGGTGTGTGCACATAATATAAAATATACTCTATGTATCTTACATTCCAAAAGCTGTCTCTTTAAGTTAAAAAATAGTCTGGAAAAACTTGTTGAACTTTGCTGATTCCTCACTTAGAAAGACATGTACATAAAAGTAAGATACAATTTTAGTCCTTCTCTACCTTAGGGACAGATTTTTTAAGAGTGCCTTGAGTCCAATTGCATAAACAACTGTGAATACACATGTGTACACCCTCTTTTTAGGAATCTAAATGGCTATTTTAAATATACAAATATATTTGATGTTCACAATTGCAATAGTTGCACACTGTAACAGGGTCCACGACCTGCCCCTCTTCCTGGGGCCCGCCAATAGGGCTCGGAGAGGCCTCTGGGTTGTGCAACACCTGTCTTTGTTTAGTTAATGTTGTCGCACCACCAGTGTCCATCTATATACAACTTTACAGGTTTGGTTACCTCCTTTACAGGAAGAGTCAGCCTTCAGTTGAGAGGCCTCTAGCTCCTTACCTGGCTGGCTCCCTCCCAGCCTTTATAGCCTTTGGCTTGTCAAGCTGACAGGTGTTGCCAATTCTCAGGTCTTGTCCAGCAGCCCCAATCTGCTTCCCTTGATTGGAGCTGACTGCGCATGGGCTACAGCATCCTGCTACACACACACATTTAAGCATGCACCTGATAGTGGACCTCAGTTCTCCGTTTCTGAAAACTTGCCTCCTCAATCACTGTGTGCTTCAGGTTTGGTCTCTTGATCTCTAGCAGAAAGTGAAACACTGATATTTATACAACCCATCTAACTTCTTTTTTCTTTAAGGGGCATGTTCTAATAGTATTATCATATGTTGTAAATTAGGATTTTGACATCTGTTGAATGCATATTGTCTAATAATAGACATATCAAAAGTTTGGTGTATTATACTGGTCAACTGAAACAAATGAGTTAGTCCAGTTGGAAAACAGCAACTGTTTAATAAACTAAGTAGTTAAAGATAGGCATGTTAGAAACATCCTAGTCTAGTGGTCATCTAACTTAATATTTTGTCTTTTGGTGGTGACCCGTTCCAGCTGCTTCAGAGAAAAGTGCAATAAACCTCATTATAAACAATTCTAGAATAAACTGCTTATAGAAAGTTTCTTCCTTACCACAGGCCAATTAAGATTAGGTTGTCTTAAATCCTGAAACATGAGAAGCTCTGTCTCATGTAATTGAGGCTATTATCCATATAAATGTCTAATATTTTGTTCAATCTTATTAAACTCATGGCCTCAATGCTATCTTGTGGCAGTGAGTTCCACAGGCTTATGCACTGTGTAAAACATCAGTTTTAATTAGCTTTAAATTTGTTGCCTTTCAGTTTCACCTCGGTCTTGTTTTATAGGAAAGGTAAATAGGAGTGCCTGACTGACCTCATTCATTATGTACAGTCCTCAATCATATCCCCCTTCATTGGTCCTGTCTCCAGACTAAACCATCCCAATCTTTTTTAATATTTCTTTTTTGAGATGTAGTTGCCAGAGGTGAGCATAGTAATCAAGGTGATCATGAGCAATGTATATAATGAAACTATATAGTGTTCTGAGTATTTTCTGAACTAAATATGTTCTCAGTGGTAGCTGCTAATAGCTGCATTCTTTTGAAGATCTGGCCACTTGTCTAAATTCCGGTGGTTGCTACTAGTTACATAGTTTGAACATATTATGGTTATTAATATAACTTGCTTTGTTTATAAACTACTTAAGTGAAATATTTCTAGACAAGGAAAGGAGCAAAGGATATTAGGGTTGCCTAGCTACCTAATGAAACATGTTGATTATCTTAAGTTTTACATCAGCTTTTGCCTTACACAGACAAGTGCTAGTAAAAACCAAGTCTCCTAATATCTTGTAGGCAAGGTTTAAAATACTCTCTGGTACAGGTGAAATTTATCCAGGAATTTAAATCACTGCATTGGGATATTAGTTCTTGGATTTTTATGCTACATATATAGAGGTGAGAGGCTATTTTAGGGCTCTTGTAAAGGTGTCTGGAAGATGCTGATGTTACTGTGGGGGCCCAAGGATTTGAAATAGGCTTCAGAAAAGCTGAACTGCCAGTTTTGATATAGCCAGAAGGGAAAAGGGAGAAAAGAGAGGAGAGGAAGTGGGGATACATGATTGATCTTTTCCTCCGCCCTTTTCTCAGCTCTTCATTTCTTCATTCTTAGCTCTTCTTTCAAAACTCCATTTATAAAAAAGAAATACTCCAATAGAACTTTGTTTATTTGAGAAGTACATGTTTTTTAAAAAGTTCAAACACACAAAATATAATTACAGGCAAAACAAATACAGGACAATGCTATATCAAAAAGACAAGTTCCTTTAACAGATCCCTGTAGTTGCTCCTCGTCTTTAAAATCAATTTTTCTAATTTGTAAATAAAAGTAACTGGAATTTGTATTGTTCAAACTTTGTTTTTAGTCTTTGAGTGCAATTAAGAAGCAGATGTGCTCAGAAAACCTTCCAAAAACAAAGATGTTTTCCTCCCTAATTACGGAGTGATTTCCTCCTCCTCACCCCCAATTATCCATAGAAAGTACAATACTACAGACTTTGGTGATTATTTGCAACAGGTCATTTTTCATTTTAAAATAGTTTAAAATAGTTATAGGATAGTAACTTTGCACTATCCTGTAACTATGGATTTTATGTCTGGCATGGCTTGTGTTACTGTATAATCAAAAGAAGACGGGAAGTTGCTAGTACTATGGTGGTATTTCTACAGGCAGCACAGAAAAAAGATGCAACACATTTTACACATGGAAAATAGACATAGGCTATTCTGTCTACTTGGTCATATAAAAGAACCTAAAACTATTGTAAATAGACCTACAAGACATCTCTGGCTACCAACTAATAGCAAAGTACAATCGATTTGAGGATTGTGAGCCCAATTTGTAAACAGGCACAACTCATTAAAGATAATTGAGTGGTGCTAGTTTACACTATTAGTAAATTTGCCTAGTATGCCTAAAAACATCTGTTTTATAGTCAGACAGTATCTTAGTGAATTGCTCCTATCATAGTTAATGGTACTATCTTCATCCACAATTTATTACACAAATCAGATAAATATATAAGAAAGGTCTGATCATGCTCTCAGTTGGTCCAACCTTGCAGTGAAGTTAATGGCCATTTTGCCCAAGTAAACGTGCAATATCAAAAGCTGTGATGGTGCAAAATGTCTGGAAGATGTGCAAGTACTGTTCTTCTGGCATGCTGGAGTAACCACATGAGCCAGCAGTGCACCCTTATTCTCATCAGACGTCTTGTAGTTACCCTTTGCTGCTAAATATTTAGCCATTTACTGTTCATTCATCAATTCTTTTAAGTTTTAAAAGAATTGAAAGTCAAAGTGAGAATATATTTTTGGTAAACATTTTTACATATTATATAAGCCCCAAGGAGGAGGGCTGTGCAACTCTGAACCCAGTGGGAGAGACTACAGGCCAGAGAGGCCAGGACTGAGAGGGAACAAACCTCAAGGAGGAGGGCTGTGTGACTTCTGAAGCCCAGGGAAGATTTTCTATTTCAAGTTTATTTGTATTTAATAAAGTAGAATCCCAGTAGGGGAATTTTGTCTTGTCCCTTTTTGAGCTGTGTGACATTCCCAAGAATCCTGACAGAAGGGTAACTCAAACAAGGGGTGCCCGCAGGGCCACACTAGGTCAGGAGGGCAACAGCCTGCCACAAGCATATAATTACCAATGGGCAGAATCTGACCCCTATTACTGCATCACTGAATATCTTTTGAGCAATATGCTTATTCTACCAAACCAAGAATATCAACAGTAGCTCTTAAAATCAAAGTAAGAAATCATATTACTATACAACTGTACATTATTGCATTAAAGAGTTAAAATCATGTCATTCTCTGGACACAAACATTTATCTTAAAAAAATTGTTTAAAACACATTTTTACATTAATTTAGAGCCAAGATAACATAATTATATTTATAGCCTTCCTGATTGAAAAGGAAGTGGACTATATTCTTGAAAATGAATCCCCTTGGATGCTGTAATCTTCATAACCTCTCCGTTTAAAGCATCATCTTCAATAATCATTAACAGTCCTTTGGCAATTAGTGATGGGCTACAGAAAAATAAACATTTTTTCCATTTTGAAAATCAGACCTGGCACAGAATACCTTCTGGGTTATCTTAGTTTGACAGCATAATGCACTGGAAATTGTGGAAAAAGTATGTTCTAAACCAAGTATAAATAAAGGTTTGCATAAACGCTTGCAAAATGAACCATCTACAATTTGTATAGATCTACTTCCAGGTCTTTTGGAACTATAGCAGAAGTAGCAAGAGCATTTCTGGAAGGATATGGGGTCATCATAATTTGGATATGCAAAAAATATACAACTGCTACTTTGCAAGTGAGCCCTTATAGGTCTAGTCATTGGTAAATACTTCAGATGTTTAGTTGCCTCTTAGATTACTATCAAAGTTCCCTGAGTGTGATAAATGCTATAGGAAAATGCTTCACTCTACTGCACTGCCGATCTCCTCTGTTATGTATTCTGTATTTGTTTCCCCAAACATGCTTCCATTGACATTAACTGGAGAGCAGTGCAAATTAGAGAGGAGAATTTTACCCTCTGTAATTTGCAATAGTGAATGTAAAAGTTCAATGCTACTCAGTGAAAGCAAGTGATGTCTGAAAAAGCATGGGCAAACCACTATGGTGTTATGCTTTGAGGTACTGCATGAATCACTATCATCTTTGAGACTGGGTGTGAACATACCATTCTGTTAACAAACTGTCAGGATGAGTTAACCATAACCTTTACTCCACCTCAGGTAAAAGTGGATAGTGAATCCTCCCAGGATTTTGGACTAAGTGGGCTGGAGGGGTTTGGCTGTGATTAGGTAGGAAGGAAGAACGTATAGCAATTGAGAAGGCAGAAAACTGGCAGACTCAGAGTGACAGACAGTCTGAAGGAGCAGCTGAAAGCATGGTGTTTGACAGCGGAAGAGACCTGGGGAAAGATTTGAGTTAGCGGTGCAGGCTGAGAAGAGTGCTCTTGCTGCTGTGAGGAAAAGAAGCTGTTTCCTGCTATTTGATTCCTTTTGTGTTCAGAGACACAGAACTTTGTACATTCTTTGTAAATAAATAATATTTAATCAAAGAAAATATCAGACTCAATCAATTTCTACTTCCAACTGGAACAACCCCAAGGCCCTGAAATTTGATTAGCTGCTTGGTTTGAAAAGGGACAACAATGATAACATGGTTGAGTCCCTTTCTTTCAGTTGCCTTCTCTTTTGTCTCACATGTGATTTGTGCAGAAATACAGTACAGACATTGGTTATGCTGCCTGCTGTGGATCAGCTGCCTGTGGCACTACTACTTACTTTCCCTTCAACTATAGAAGACAAAAGAATATTATGTGTAGCTTCACTTACTCCATAACACCATAGAACTTCATCATGTCTTTGATCTCATCCTTGTATTCATAATATTGTCCCATATTCTCTTCTTTATCAATAGACTGAAGAATTGGTGTGTTAACGAACCCTGGACAAATTGTATTTAGTCGCACGCCATAATTTCCCATTTGAGCCGCCATCTACAAAAGTGTCAGACACATTGTGTTCATTTTCAGCATTTTGTGAATCTTTACAAAGGCTAGTAAACATGTTGCTTGATACAATCAGACAATCAGCAAAACTAACAGTAGCATATTAGCCCTTTATTTATCAATGGTTGATGTTGGCAAAAAGCATAAGAGGGCTCTGAGGGTGGCAAACTGGCTATTGATCTTGGTCTTACTTATGGCCTTTTATGATAGGTGCATGTGTGTGTCTTTCTGATTATTTTATATACATAAAAAATTGTTTTACATAAAATTGGTGCTCAAAGCAGAAACTAATTTGGTTCATGGTTGGGCGAGGTCGACATGAAGAAGATGAAGGCCATAAAAAGGAGTGTCACTTGCATCAATGCATATGAGGGTACGTCTACACTACAGGATTATTCTGATTTTACATAAACCGGTTTTATAAAACAGATTGTATAAAGTCGAGTGCACGCGGCCACACGAAGCACATTAATTCGGTGGTGTGCGTCCATGGTCTGAGGCTAGCGTCGATTTCCGGAGTGTTGCACTGTGGGTAGCTATTCCGTAGCTATCCCATAGTTCCCGCAGTCTCCCCCGCTTAGAAATCTTGGGTTGAAGAAGCCCAGTGGCTGATGGGGCAAAAATTCTTGTCGGCGGGTGTCTGGTAAAATGTTCGTCATTCCTTCCCCTCCGGGGAAAGCAACGACAGATAATCATTTCGCGCCCTTTTTCCCTGGATTGCCCTGGCAGATCCATAGCATGGCAAACATGGAGCCAGCCGTTCAGCTTTTTTTTTTACAGTCACCGTATTGTTACTGGATGCGCGGACAAGAGGTGATACTCCAGCGTACACAGCAGCATTCATTGCTTTTGGCATGGATAGGCAGACGGTTATCAGTCGTTTCATTGTACATCTGCTGCCGGTGGTAAATTGGCAATAAGATGATGGGTTTATCTGTTCCTCTGTACTGTTCTGGTTTATCATGGTGCCCCTGGGCTGAGTCGTGGGGGTGCCAAAGGGCAAAAAAATGGGAAAGACTCCCTGAATCAATTCCCTCTTATGGTTTCTAAAATAGAGTCAGTCCTGCCTAGAATGGGGCAAGTGTGCTAGGAACCAGTGTATCAGAGAGACAGCTGCTCCGTGTCAGATCCCGCAGAAATGATGAGCTACATGCCATTTACGGGGGGCCCTGCCAACAAACCCCAACTGGTGCTTCCCTCCTCCCCCAACCTTCCTGGGCTACCATGGCAGTTCCCCCCGCCACCTTTGTGGCATGAAGTTATAAAGAATGCAGGGATAAGAAAACGTGACTTTGTTAGGAGATGAAATGAGGCGGAGGCAGCCTCCGGTGCTATGACAGTCCAGGCAGGACATTAAGCGGTATGGGGGAGAGGAGCCAGCATGCCACTGCATTTGCTAGTCCAGGCAGTACGAATCTTTTCTAAACATGAAAGGGAGGGGGCTGATGGAGCTCAGCCCCCAGTTGCTATGATGAGGACGGTTACCAGCCGTTCTGTACCATTACTGGGAATGACCAGGAATCATTCCTATTTTTACCCAGGTGCCCCCAGCCGACCTCACCTGAGGCAAGCCAGGAGCACTCACAGGCTGATGGTGACGACGATATCAGTCATACTGTATGGTCTGCACCAGGGAGGGAGAGGAACGGATACTGCTCTTCACTGCTGCAGCATCACGTCTCACCACACCAGCATTCAGTAGGACATAGGGTGAATGAAAAAAGTCAGAAAAATGATTTCTTTCCCTTTTCTTTCACGTGGTGGGGGAAGGAGTAAATTGACGAGCTATACCCTGAACCACGCTGGACAATTGTGTTTGAACTACAGCATGGGAGCTCAGCAAGAATGCAAATAGTTTTCAGAGAATGCTGTTGGGACTGTGGGATAGCTGGAGTCTCGTACCCTTCCCTCCTTCCCTCCATGGTTCCATTTTGATTCTTTGGCTTTCCGTTATGCTTGTCACGGCAGCACTGTGTAGCCTGAGATTTTTCAAACGCTTTGGCATTTCGTCTTCTGTAATGGGAGCTCTGATAGAACAGATTTTGTCTCCCCCATACACGAGCAATCCTGTTATCTTCTGTACGGTCCATGCTGGAGCTCTTCTTGGATTTGGGACTGATCACCAACCCGCGGCTGATCAGAACTCCCACGTGGCAAACAGGAAATGTTCAAAAAAGTTCGTGGGACTTTCCTGTTACCTGGCCACTGGCATCGAGTTCAAGATTGCTGTCCAGGAGACGGTCACATGGTGGCATGTGGATACCCCCCGGGAGGCCAATAACTGTCGATTTGTGCCACACTCACCTAAACCGATATGGTAATACCGTTATTTTACCGCTACTTCCCCGTTTGGGAGGGTACAAATACCGATTTAAAGAGCCCTTTATATAGATATAAAGGGCCTTGTAGTGTGGATGGGTGCACAGTTAAATCAGTTTAATGCTGCTAAAATCGGTTTAAAGGCGTAGTGTAGACCAGGCCTGAGTCTTGATTACGTTCTAGATTGTATTCTTTAATCTATAAAGTCAGATGAACAATTATACTAATAGCTCCTGGACAAGACTACCTCAGGTTACTAGCAAAAATTCAGCTTGTGTACCCCAAGATTTCTTGGCATCATTACCAGTTAAAGAAATGGTGGTGGTATTGATGCTTGAATGTTTCAGGAAAAGTTTGAACAATATATTCTTTAGCAAGCCAAGACCTTGCATATACCCCATATTTTGCTGAGGATTATTCTGACAGAAATCTGAACATTTTCTTTCCTTAAAACAGATTTTTTTTGGATCTTTTCTCATCAGCAATGTCAGCTACAACTATCAGCATTATGGCTGGTATAATGATATAACCTTATACAAAAGAAGCAATTGACATCCTAAAAGTAACCCCAGCAAACCTTGTTTTTTTTTCCTAATAGATAAAAAACTTTTTCATAAGAAAACACAATAACATGACTATCTCAAACCACACCAAATTCCAGCCCCAAACTTTTGAATATTTTCCACTCACCTCCCTCACCACAGAAAATTGGGATTCCGTCCCTTGTCCTAGAATGACTCTCTTTTTGACTGCCTGTTCACCACTAAATTGTTTAATCTGAGGTTTACCATTTTTACTGGAGCCTTATCCAGAATCATCTTTAGGAGCTGTCCTCCTAAATCTGGCGCAATCAACTAGAGTCCTAAAAGTTCTAAATTTCACCTGCCTGTGTCAGGCTGCACCTTCTTCTCCGTTAGCTGGTAAGTATTTTAAGTCCTATTGTGTTTCTCCAGTGTTTTATTTTCTTGCGTTCATTAGGAAGTAACATATGCTCTCATTTTACCACAGTTTTTGTTGTTTGAATATTATATTTTTTAAATCATGCAAAAAATTAAATTATATACTGTCATGTGCAGACTGTGGCCAAGGTGTGGTATATGACTCCTATTCCCAAACTAATCTGCATTAGTTAACCCTAGAAGATTCAGAGGTTTGGGAAAACGTTTTAAAAGTCTGCATGCTTAGCTAAGTATATCTCAGCTTCTTTGGGCTGGAAATTTGACTAGAAATCTCATGTGAAGGGGCTATTCTCAAATTGTGCACACAACTGGTCTATGCAAATACATGATCTTGTTATCCTCATACTTCCTTCAAGCCCTTTCCCTCTACTAGTATCTTGCCATAAATTAGACAGAAGTTTCTTGTGCCAGTATTTGGGGTATTCAGAGAAAGTTCTTTGTACAACAGCCAGCATAGGCTCCATCCTGAATTCGAGTCTTCCATTGTTACTACCACACCAATGTTAAGTAATCAGAACACCTGAGTCAGCCTTAATAATGGGGAGCACTTTTCATATTCAAATCATTTTCCCCACATTTGCCAATTTACAGAAGGAGAAACTAAAATAAATTGTCCAAGGTTGTCTATTTGATTGATTGTCTTTATCCTTTCTCTATATCACCCTCATTGCCGTTACCTAAGAAGAGTATTGCCCAAAGCTTGTATTGATCACAAACCCCACATACACCTCCATTATTACCCCCGTGAAATGAAGGAGTCTCCAGCTACCACCTTAAAAGCTTTTATTAAAACAAAACAAAACCCCACACAGCACTTCTATAGGCACTGTTTTCACTTGCATTGCTATAGAGAGGGAAACTGAGAAAGTAAGCTTGTTCTCAAGGAACTACTGATAGTGTTTTTGGCTACATATACTCACAGCTATAGACCGGGTGAATCCAATTATGCCATGCTTTGTAGCACAGTACACTGGTTGGTGTGCAGCAGGCATGAGTCCTTGAAAAATGAAAAGAGAGTTGAATATACACATTAATAATCAATACCTGTTGAGATGATAACATGCACAATCAAATGTAGCAGTCATTACTAGTTAAAATTTCTTAATTCTAGTTGTAATTTTGAGGTCAAACTGGGGAAAAGGAAAGGGTAAAAGACCAGCCAAAAAACAAATAAACAAAAACTCCAGAATAGAACAAAAAGGCAAGAGAGAGTAAGGAGACAGGAAGAGACGCATAAGAAGAGAACAGCATTGTTCACAGTCTAGCTGGAAGAGCATGTCAAGTGGGGTACTGCAGGGATTGGGGCTGGGGCTGGTTCTATTCAATAGCTTCATAAATTATTTGAATAATGGTGTAGAGAGGGCATAAAAGTGTTATAAAGTTTGTGGATGATATCAAGCTTGGATGGGTTGCAAATGCTTTAGAGGACAGGATTAGAATTTAAAATGATCTTGACAAACTGGAAAAATGGTCTGAAATAAATAGGATGAAATTCAATGACAACAAATGCAAAGTACTACACTTAAGCAGGATTGATCACTTGCATAAATACAAAATTGGAAATGACTGTCTAGGAAGGAGTACTGCAGCACAGGATATGGGGGTTATAGTGGATCACAAACTAAATATGAGTCAACAATGTAATACTGTTGCAAAATAAGTGATCATCATTTTGAGATGTATTAGCAGCAGTATTTCAAGCAAGACTTGAGAAGTAATTCTTCCACTCCATTCAACATTGATAAGGCTTAACTGGAGTACTGTGTCCTATTCTAGGCACCACACCTCTGAGTTAATGATAGAAGAAGTGGCACTGGGAAACACAAGATATCTAAGTGAAGAAGGCATGAAGATGAGAGTGCGAAAAGACAGGGAACAGTGGAGTAAAGGGCTCAAGATGGGGAGCAGGAAGAAATCAGAGCAGAGAAACAGGCTGGGCAGAGTTCTGAAGCATCTTAGAAAGAAGACAAGATTAAATAAGATGTAGAAGGCAACCCTTTTTATTATGCTTAGTACAAATGAGCCCCATTCTCAGTTGGCCTCTGGTAAAATAATACATCAGTGGACAGATTCAGAAAGGGAATGATGTTCTGGGCAGCAGACTAGATAGATGATTTTCATCATGACGTGTATATCGGAATGGAGCAAGAGGTGTTTTATGGAAGCCAAAGAGAGATGGGATGTAATAGCCAAAGCATGGACAAATGCTTTAGTTGTAAGGGGAGGAAGAGTTGGATTTTTCAGAGATTGTGGGGAAAAGAACCAACATGATTTGGCTATATTTGGAAAAGAAAAGAAGCAATATGAAAATGATGCCTAGGTTGTGTCTCTGTGTGATGACAGTGGGAATGGGCTGGGTGTGGTATTATCAGTTGCAAAGGAGAAGGAAGGAGATGGAAGAGGCTTTGAGAGGAAAGATGAGGAGTTCAGTTTTTGCCCAATTGAGTTGACATTAGCAGTAGGATAATCAAGAGAGACAGAGAGACCATGAATCTATTTACACTAGCAATTCTATAGAAATCCCACTATACTACAGGGACCTCAGTCACAAGGGGGCTAGCAGGCATACTGACTAAATTATAATACAAAGGGACTGCGAACTACAGCTGGAAGTTATATAACCGTAAGCACAAAAGCACAGCCTGTCCTAAATTAGGAAGATAAAACTCAAATACATTCCTGAAAGGAGATGTCATAAAACTTGGATGCTAAAGTTACTGCACTAATGTTTGTTGTTTAGCTCTGAGTAATGGAAATCACCCCAATTTAAAAAAATCTGTTTTTTCCCTTTTGTTTTTGGTAAGTAATATCAGCAACAAAGGGTGTGATTCATCACAGTGAAGTGAACTCAAGCAAGGAACTATGTACTACTCAAGTCCTTAATGTGGGATTTCAGTAGAGATTAAGTGGTGCATAGGGTGTGGTGTGGGCTATCTGCTCTGGAGTTAATTTCACCCAAAGGAAATAATTTTCTGATAAGGCACAGCATTAAAATTACAACACTGACATGAAAAACAATATTTCAGTGTTTAAAACATCTTTATTTCTTCTTTATTTAAATGCTACACTGATCCAGTGAAAACAGCACTTTTATTAGCACTATTCACCTTGGCAGGATGAATAATGTATTACAATGAAATAGTGGTGCCTTTTAAGTTGTGCAACTCCCCAACTCATATTGAAAGATCCAGCTTTTGGATGCTTTTGAAAGCTGTTACAATGGATCACTGTACACTGGCACCTCTAAAGAAAGAGTGCTTGCTCTGTTTCTGAACTTCCATCTATGACATCCCTTTAGGCAGGAACCATAGGCCTTTCTTAAACCATGCTTTTTTATGACTGTGGAGCGCTGTCAATGAGTTTACACCCATTTGGGTTTGTCCTCCAAGAGTAGAGCATTTCTTACTTTCTGTGATGTAAAGTTAGCACCAGTTATCAGTATTATCCATCACACCTAACTTATTTGTTTAATACCACAACATACTGTAAATAGCATGAAGGCAATCTTAATGAATTTACAGTTGAAAAGGCAGATACAAGACAGGATGCGTTAGGAATCCAGAAGAAGGTCTTACAGGTTATTTAAGCAAGCTGCTGTTTATCTGAGAGAGAGAGAGAGAACAGATAAAAAATCAGAAAATTAAATTTATAAAGCATACCTAGCTGAGAATGAAGTGGAAGATGGCACACCACCTCACTTAGATGTCAACAGACAGTTTCACTAACCCTACAAGTCAGAGCAAATTTTCCTTTCATTTACTCTTTTCCTGATTTCTTGGCAAGCTGACAAAGAGGCAGCTCCTCTCCTTGGTAGTCCCTTTGTTTTTAGGGTGTCCAGATCACTCGTTACCATTTTAGATGTGAAGTGAGACTTCTAACTAAATCTGTTTGTTCATTTGTGATGGTCAATAGTTTTAATTAAATTTCATGATCCATAAATTGGGAAATTAGCATTGAAGATGAAGGCTGTATGTCAGAGTTGCATTTGTTAATATTACCACTTTCTTTCAGTCTATTGAACAGGTTTGGTGAATACACAATATTAATTAAGTAAGCATTTCCTCCTAGGTATATTTCTTCCATGGACAGGGATTTCCCACTGAGATTTGAACAAGCATCCCTTTTTAAATACGATTTATTAGCATGTAGTTGGCCTTTCATCACTCCTTTCCCCATGGCTGCATTGTTAGCCATCCTGAGATAAAATGTTATTCTCTTTATTCATTATCTTAAAGTTGTTATGGCTTAGAATGTTGCAAAGAGTAAGAGCCAAATTATGCAGTCTCACATGGCTACTCCTGATTTCAGTGGAAGCTGAGAGCTCATCAGAAGATAGTGGTTGGTGCCAAGAATATACTGTGTTAGAGATCATTATCACAATACCACAGTAAGTATATATATTCAATGTGTTATATATTAAATTTGAATGGGTCCTTGTATGTCGCCCACTTACTTCTGTCTTGCTAAATTTGCACTGATTATAAAATAGTTTTTGTGAAAATGATCAAGGACAAGTTTTGAGAAAATGATGAAATTTATTTAGAAGCAAACTGTTAAGTATTATTGTAACATGTTGACCAATTTTTCCATTATAACAGACTTTTTCCCGTGTTTGTTTGTGTATATTTTATAAAAGATGCTTATCAAAGCCTATAGGAACATGTATAACAATTATTTTTAAAAAGTGAATGATTGTTGTAATGCTAACTTAAAAAGTAGAATTTCCAAGCCTTAAGACAAAACTCAATGGTCCTTCTTCTCAGACAAAAAGCTGAAAAACAGAATCAACTTGCAGTATGATCTGAAGGTCAAAATCTCTTTTGGACCAACAGAGGTCCAACAAAGGAAACAAATTAAAGAGTTGATGGATTTGTAGCTGTGCTATGGGCTGAATGATATGAGACAGAGATGGGGTTCACCAGAGGCTCTGGTTTGAACTCAGTTCACTCTCCCTGTGAAGACTTTATTGTAGGGGTTCCTGTTTACCCCAAATAGACACCAGCTTTGCAGAAGTCCTTTGCTGCATTCCTTCCAGAACATTTTACAAGCAGCAAAATCAAAGTCCCTAACCCATTCTTGTTAGCTTGTGTTTCCCAGAGTTCCTACCCTGACTTCTGATCAGCACAATCTTTTTTTTTTCCTTTCTTGTGTGAGAGCATCACAGTTCTTTTTAAGGTATTGACCCTAAAATCCCAGTCCTGTAACCACACACATACATGTTTAACTTTACTTCGATGAGCCTTCCATTGAAATCACTTTATGATAGCAAAGTTCAGCATGTGTAAATGTTTGCAGGATCAGGACCTAAATTGGTGTGCTTTCTGAAATACCCAGTGCATTGTCTTCTGGAGAAACATCCTATGGAAAAAGCAGCACATTGGCAACTTATGGATCCTGCACCCTGGAGTGTAGGTCACTTGCAGGGATCATCTGCATATACCTCACTAAATCGTTTCCCTGCTATTGCAAGAGTCTCGGGCAGGGGAGCACCTTGATCTCTCTTATTCATTGCCTGTGGCACATAATAGTCTAGTCTCCTGTATGTTGTAATACATTGGCCTCATTTTAGTTGTTGGGTTTAGTGTGTGGGTGCTGTTGGTGGCTTGTGATATACAGGAAGTCAGACTGGATGATCTGGTGGTCCCTTCTAATGTAATATTCTAGGACTCTAACAAGTCAGTATGTTCTTACACTAACTATTGTACCCACTTTTAAGTCCTCTATAAATATATTTTGCTTTTTCCTTTCAGAATCCAGATGGCTCAAAAGGCCTAGTGTATACCATAGCTTCATGACAGCATAAAATCTGCCAACATTACCAAACAACAAAACCCCAGCCAACAACAGAAACCCACCCAGCCCAACCATCCTTTTCAGTTTTTGTTGTCAACCTTAGTAGTTACACATAACATTGTATCAATTTTTTCTAGGTAGGTATAAAACCAATTTATACAGAAATCACAACCCTCAAAACTATACTCTAACGGTATCCTACAAGAGGCATTAACCTGTTTTACTCTCCTTAAATGTCAAGTGATATTTATGATAATGAATTCATTTAGAAACCTGTGGCAAGCTCTCTTCTATGGGGCCAGTTCTGCAACTACACACACAAAACTCCCATTGTCTCAGAGGCTTAGTGGTATAACTTCCTCTTTTTATATGACTGCATAACTCCTTTGAAAGTTATCAGATGCTTTATAGCCTTGAGAGGCAGCATGCTCAGGGATAAGCAGAGGGTTAGTAGTCAGGTACTTTTCAGTTCTAATCCCTCTTGTGCCAAAAACTTGCTGTGTAGCCTTAGGCAAATGAGTCTTTTGCTGCCTCTATTTCCTAACTCAACCCACCTCACAGAGGGGTGGTAAGGAACAAGGCCTTGATCCTGTAAAGATCTGGCCCCAATTCAGCAAAGCACTTACTGTAAAGAATGTACATTCTTTACATTGACTTCACCTTGCAGGACTGAGCTCTAGGATTTGAACCTTCTCTAATTAAAATCAGTGACAAAATTCCAACAGAACTGAAGCCTAATTAGTGTGTGTACAGGATTTTGAACATGCAGTGTTAAATAAGCATTAAATGACTATTCTTATTGCACACAATGCGAGACAAAGATGTTTGCTAGGTGTGGAGCCTGTTGGGTGAAGACATACTTACAGAGAATTGAAAAGAAAAACAAAAGTAATAGAGAAATGGGTTTGTTAATGGTCAACAGAAGCTAAGTCTGCTGAAAAAACTGGGGGAAAAAAAGAAACTCACTCTAGTGAGTGTTAAACTACTTAATGGGGAGTTTTATGTGTGCAGTCACTGCAGGATTAGAGTCTTAAAAAAGAAAGTATAATCACAATATACAAATAGGAAGTAAAAAAGCCTGTGTCAACTTTTATAATCTGCTTTTTCTGATGACGTTGGAAACAATTGCTAAACTTATGCTATGTAAAAAAATAAAGAAAGCAAAGTACACTTTGTTTTTTAAAGAGATAGTCATAACCATTAGAGCAGAATGATCACATTTTAAAAAATGTAAAAGTAAATAAATAAATCTTTAATTGATTAATTAAACAGACATTTGTAAAAGCTTATTAAAATCTGAGAGGGCTTGGTTACTAGATCTTAAAAATCAAATCATGTTGTAATGCACTAGGAAACGTTCAGATCCCGCAAGCCTGGAGGCAAGACTCATATCAGTACTGCAGACTCAGGCCTCACAGTGCAGTACTCTACCTTTGCTCTCTTTTTGTATGTTTATATACTGTGTGAAACTGTTTAATCTTTCACTAGGGCTGATGGTTCCTTGTCTTACATAAGCAGTTGATATTTTGGGCCTGATCCAACATTTGTTGCGGTTGATGGAAAAAATCTCATTGACTTCAATAGGCATTGGATCAGGCTGTATTATCAATGCTGAATTAGGGCTACATGAAGACATGTAATGGAAAAACTCATGTGAGGCTGTGGTGTGTGTATGTATGTAAAACTATTAGTTTAAACTCACATAGCTCCAATGCATAGTATAATTGGGGTGACTTGGGTTTCTCAGCTGGCAGGTGTCCTGATATGCAGGGGAACTCGGGGTATCCAATCACACTACTCCCTATACTCACTCAGTGCCTCCTCCTACTCTGCTCTATACTCAGAGCCTCCTCATTTAATTATTTGTGTTGCAGTAGCTCCTAGGACCCCTAGTTATGGACCAGGATCCCATTGTACAAGATGCTGTACAATCGCAACAAAAAGACAGTCCCGGTCCAAAATAGTTTACAATCTATATATAAAAGACAAGATTATTTTCTTACTCTCAAATCCTCAGCACATGGTTTGAAAGTATGAAGTGGGACCAGGCTGGAATCAGTGCTGACAGGGTCGCTATTAATTCCTGCAAGTATTCTCATCGAGCCACTCTTTTTAGTATCAACAGAGCTAGTACAACCTAATGGGTCTTCCAAAGGGGTAGAGGAAGGAGAAAGACAGCTTCTTTTGCTCAGCTTCCCTCTCTCTCATGGATTTTTGGCCCATTATAGAGGATTTTCTGGTATTTCCCTGCCCTCTAAATTTAATTCCTGTTGATCTATATATACTACAAAAATTAAACAGTTTGCAGAATAAACTCAGAATATAAATGTTTCCTCTTTAGGTCTATAAATATTGAAGACTATCGTTTCAAACACATAATATACTTCAAATACAGTTTTTGGCTTTGCAAGATAAAATATTAGTGAAGTATAATGAATTAAGCTTAGCTGATGTTCACTTAATCTACAAATATTTGGTAACCTTGAAGGGAAGATTAAAAAATTAGATATTTATACCATACTCATCATTGTGGGATCTGAGACTAATAGTGCAGGAAATTACATAGCCCAATTGGCTGGGAAAAACAGTAGCCCTTCTCTATTCATTTTGGAGGTCACTGCAAGATAAGTAAATGTTATACAAGTGTGAACAAACAACAAAAAGATCATGAAAAAAGAAAGAAAAGAATAAGGAATATATATGGATTAATTTATTTTAAAAAGTACCAGCAAGGATTTAGATATAAGATTTTCTTACCTGCCAGAGATGATATATTAATGATTACCCCTCCATTTCCTTTTTTCATGTATTCCAGACCAATGTATGTTCCTCTGATCACAGAAGTCTGATATATGAAATATAAAGGGGAAATAAATTCTAACTTTGTCCTTTTTTCTTTCTTCTTCTTGAGCAGTGAGGCTTTTATTTATAATTTTAAGTTATTACTTAGATAACCCATAGTGGGTAGCATTAAAGAAGAACTGCTGCAGTTGACATAACAATAACAGCACTGAAACAAATATTGTATGCTTAATTATTGATATACTATACAAGTCTTTTGCTTGTGAATGAAAGTGATCAACAAATTAAACTTTTCTTTGGACTTGGGATTCATTAGTATTATTTATTATGCACAGATGGTGTGTTTTGCATTGAAGAATATACAAGTAACTGACTGAATCCTCAAGAGGTCCTGAGCCCTATAACTCTCAGGGTTCCAATTGGAGTTTCATATGTTTAGCACATTCGAGGATTTGGCTTAGTGACATGGTCCCTGTCCCGAAGAATTTAGAATTTAAAGTCCTCATTCTCTTCCATTAAAGTTAATGGAAGTTTTATCATTGGTTTCTATAGGGTAAGATCAGTCCTGAAAGACTATACATTCAAGGATCAAAGAACAAGGCACAGCGGGAGACCCAAAGATCTATAAGGTAAAACATAAAAATATATAAACAAAAGGATGGTGATGGTATAATGTTTTATATAAGCTAGTTACAGGCTACATGGGAGAATGTTTGCTTTTTCCAGAGGGATTGGAGGGAAGGAAAACTGATACACTCAGGCCTTGCCTAATTCTGTCTCACTGAGATCCATTACTGCACTCCTCTTGCGGTCAGAACTCACTTAAACTTATAGAAGAGTTCCAGGATAAGGTCCCAACTGAAGAACTCCCCATGCCAGTGCAGAACTTCACCATTACTTCTTTAGTGATAAGTTTTTGAAAACTATTTCCTTTTAATTAAATATAATAAAAATGTGGACTTTTGTCTAGATCTCCCTTTGACCTCCAGTTTTTCCTAAAATTGAAACCTAACTTAGGTGATTTTTCATATTCCCAATTCCATTTAGTTAGTCAAACAAAAGGGATGCCTTATAGTCAGGAAGATTATTTCACTTTTTAAATGAGATGTTTTATAAATATTATTCATGTTTAGCACTCTTTACAGGACCCCACTTTAAATTAAGGAGTTCAAATGACAAAGCAGCCAGTCCTGCAACCCCTCTACACATGTAACTCCTAGTGAATTCATTGAGAGTTCTGAGCGGGTAAGGTTTTCACAATTAGTTGTAAATGGGGAGGATGGAAAGCCCCCAAAATAATAGAAATGTAAAGTCAAAATCAGTCAGCCTCCAACTAAACCTGTTGTAAGGAGTGGCCAGTTAAATTGGGGAAAACAACAACAACAACAAAAACCTCTTAAAATATGAGAACATTAATTACTTTGCACTAGTTCAGTAATGTTATCTAAATTGCAAATACCAAACTGGAATGATTTTAAAGGTGAGGTATTTGTGTGTGTTTTTATTCTTCAGCTATAAACTATTTTAACAGTAAATGCAGTAGATATATTTAGCCGCACACTATAAAATGTCATGTAGAAATCATGGTCCAGATCTTGCTATACTTATACAGGAAAAACTCTGGTTCACTTTAATAGGAGTTTTGCCATGTGAGAAGACTGCAGGATCAAGTTTTGTATTCTATCATAAGTACTTTTTTCAGTGCCCAGGAGCATGTGAGGCACTCAAGTGTAAAATACTTCATTTTTTTCCCCCAACTTGTAACAAGAAATTCCAGGGTATGTATTACTGATAAGTAAGTAGGGACAATGTACAACTATAGGAAAGTTTGCTTTATTTTTTTTTAAATACAACACATTTAATTTTTGTTCACTATTGATGGGATTGTATGTTTACATTGTATGTGACCTATATTAAATTATTATCCCTTTCAAAATGAGTAGTTAGCTAAATTTGGGGTTGAGGGCTGCTCCAGTTAGGAGGAGAAATTAATGATAGTCAGGTGTTTTCTTTGATGCAATCTTGTTTATTTACAAAAAATGTGCCAAGCCTGTTTACCCTGAACACAGGAGGAACCATACAGGAAATATTTTCTTTGCTTACAGCCCTAAGCCTCTTTAGTCAGCACCAGACCCAGAAGCTCTAGGCTTTTTCTCAGGGCCACACTCCATATTTGTCCAGGCTCTGTCTGTTTGTCATCTTTACATTCATCCCAAATGAAAGGCAACAGTTAGTACAGCAAGATTTAACCCAATGCATAATGGTAATATGCATCCTTGTGTTTCTGATTTCTCTTACTGAAGGAAAAATTGAAATCTATAGGAAATACTGGCATATTGTTGATTTTAATGTCAAAATACACAAAAAGTCTGCAGATGAATAGTGCCACAAGTTTCAAGGAAAGAGCTATAATTAAATCTTCTGCAAGTTGCAGAGGTCACCTTCATTGATTGGTCCATCAGCCCTGACAGAGAGAGAACAGATCACAACATATTTTTGTGTTGTTCTAGCCAGTCCTTCAGCCACTCGCTGGCCAGACTGTCACTGGCACTGGACACCCGATCAGCAAAGCGAACCACAGCCCAGAACCCCTGAGCTCAAGCAATCCACTAGTTTCAGTGTCCCAAGTAGCTCGGACTACAGGCACACGCCACCACACCTAGTGTTACAGTGTGCTTAAAAATTATCTAAATCAGGTTTAGATGAGAGTTCCATAGCTCATCTATATCTTAAAAATGGGCTGAATATAGACACCAAATGTAAATGTTCCCAAATGTAGGGAAAGTTTGGATTTG
Organism: Chelonoidis abingdonii; assembly: GCF_003597395.2. Classification (NCBI taxonomy): domain Eukaryota; kingdom Metazoa; phylum Chordata; order Testudines; family Testudinidae; genus Chelonoidis; species Chelonoidis abingdonii. Next base: position 75,614,772 of record NC_133773.1, read on the forward strand.
GATTTTCAACATCAAAGTTCTGATCCAAGGTTTTGCTTTGAGCTTTTTTCTATTTTAAATGAATATGTATGTGGAAACTAACAGATCTAGGGCTTGCCTTCTATACGGGGGTAAGTCGACCTAAGTTACACTACTCCAGCTATGTGAATAACGTAGCTCAATCGACTGTAGCTTAGGTTGACTTACCCCGGTGTCTTCATGGCGCTGAGTTAACGGGAGACGCTCTCTGATCAACTTCCCTTGCTACTCTTGGAGAGCTGGAATACCGGGCTTTACCGGAGAGAGCTCTGCCATTGATTTAGTGGGTCTTCACTAGACCTGCTAAATTGATCCCTACTGCATCGATTGCAGCAGCACCGATCTCCCTGTAGTGGAGACCAGCCCCTACTATCGTCAGTGTGTCCTAAAGACAGTATACAATACCCTGTTACACAATCAGTCAAAACCTGTTACAGCAGATAGAAATATGAGAAACTAATTTCCCTGCCCAATATGTAAGACTGGGCATTGCCAAAGTGTCAGCTGAGATGTTGGAAGTAAATTGAAAGTCTGTTCAGCCAACAGCACACACTACCCATTGATGTCAGTAGCCTTTGATTTTGACCCTAGGTGAGTTGTAAACTGGACACTTATCAGTCTTTAGGTTTGCAACTGCTAATACATTTATAAATATCTTCCCTAATATTTGTGAAAATTGCTGACTTCCTCATTCTGCCTTCTGTTCATAGGATCATTATGCTCATACACTTTTCTGTTTGGGCCCAATCTTATGATGTGTTTAGCAACTTCAACACCTACGGCTGTCAACGGGAATTGAGGGTGCCTTATAGGAGCAAGGCTTATGTACTCTCTTATACTCCTAAAAGGAACAGTAGGGCTGTTTAATGTTAATTGTACTATATAACCATCAAAGGAATTATTAAAACTATGTGCATTTATGCCTGATGGTGCTGCCCTAAGATATAATTATTCTAGTGATAAACAGTAGCCACAATATATAAGGTGAAAGCAGCTAAATTGTTAATAGATCTGTTAGTTGGGACTTTAGATGAAGAATGTTCTATACATGTGATAGGTTGCACAGAACCCACACTAAGCTCCATAGGTAGGTCCCTACCAAATTCATTGTCCATTTTGGTCAATTTCATGGTCATAGGATTTTGAAATTCATAAATTTCAAGATTTCAGTTATTTAAATCTGAAATTTCATGGTGTTGTGACTGTAAACATTTTTAGACCTTAAACCTTAGTTGGTCCCATGCTTTGCTGCACATTGGGCTTTGCCATCCTTGCCTGTCAACTGCCCTTCTCTCCAAATGTTCCCATTTCATGTTGAGGTGCTTCATGTTGTTCAGAACTGTTTGTTTCCATGTTATTCGCAGTCTTCCTCTTTTTCTTCTTGTGTTTTCTGGCTTCCATTCAAAGGCGGTATTTGGTAAGCATTTTTTTTTCCATTCTCAGTTCATATCCCGGCTACTGATGTCTTCTTTTGTAGATTATTTGTGAGAGGGTGCCTTGTCCAGTAATTTTTCTGACTTCTTCATTCATCTTCCTATCTCTGTATGTTATTTTCAGTATTCTTCTCAGACATTTGTGATGAAATGCATCCAGCTTAGGAGTTCTGTAGGTGTCCTGACCCAAAATGGGCCTGTGGGAGGGTCACAAGGTTATTGTAGGGGGGTTGTGGTATTGCCACCCTTACTTCTCCACTGCTGCTGCTGGCGGTGCTGCCTTCAGAGCTGGGTGGCTGGAGAGCGGCGGCTGCTGGCTGGAAGCCTAACTCTGAAGGCAGCACTGCCACCAGCAGTAGCACAGAAGGAAGGATATCATAGTATAGTATTGCCACCCATACTTCTGCACTGCAGAAGTCGCCCCCATGAAATCTGTATAGTATAGGATAAAAAGTACACAAGACCAGATTTCATGGGGGAGTCCAGCATTTCTCAAACTGGGGGTTCTTTCACTCCCCTTGGAAACTGGTCTTTTGTGTACTTTTACCCTATACTATACAGATTTCATGGTCCGTGATGCTTTTTTCACAGCCATAATTTGGTAGGGCCCTACCCATAGAGAATCAGATAAAGGACCTATTCTGTCCTAGAGAAGCTGTTCAGCCTGCAGGGTGGAAAGGGAGAATCCCACATGGGATAATTAAAAGAAATAAACAAATAGGAAAGGGAAATAGCTCAAGATTTTTTGAGGAAGTGCTCTTCCTCCCCCCATCCCTTCCCTCCCTACTTCAAGGAAGCAATAGAGCCAGATGACTCCCAGACTAAGTCCCAACCATACAAGAGGGAGACCCTAAGTAGATGACTGCTTTATTAACGTCATCAGATTGCAAACCTTCCTAGACTAAATTAATACTATTAATATTTCTCTTGGCTGAAGCAAGCCAGCAAGTGTTTGGATGTGACTCTTGCCTTTAGGCCAAGCTGAGGAAAATTTTGATCTTAAATATGATGGGTTGTCTTCACTACAGAGTTAACTTGGGCTCTGACTCGAGTGTTGTCACTAACCTGGCTCACATCCACAGATAACAACCCTTCCCCTATGTGTAATGGGGCTTTACACCTGAGCTAGATGCCCCATTTGGGGGTAGAAGCTAAAGCTAGACTGCTGCTCACACTTGGATTGGTAGCCCACTCATTTTGAAATGTGGACAAAGGCTAAGCCACTTGAGTGCTGATGGTCTTCCAATGCCTTCCCACAATTCCCTGCACGTGACCAGAATGACAGAAGAATTGTCCCACAATTCACTGGGAAAGAATCATAGAGTGTCTCAGCTGACTAATACAAATAACGATGGGATACTTCCCCTACAAGTCCTAGTGATGCACACAAGTGAGTGCAGCACCAGAGTGTATGCAGCTGAGTGAAAACACTGGAGTATGGCTTTGCATTGTGGCTGCTCACACCTGGGATAAGCCAACCCAGATGCTCACACCCAGGCGCTGATTACTCAAGTTAATGCTGCAATGAAGACATACCCTGTAAGTAAGCCAGAAAAAGAAACTCCTTGCAGAAAAGCATGTGCTTTAAATAGAGATAGTATTTGTTTTGCCTTTGTTGTACTCTCCACTCTTGCTGGTATGTCACTCTACAGCCTAATGCTCCCCGCATACTTTATACTTTAGGAAATACAACTTTGAACTCCCACTTTTGGTATCAACCAGAAACACTTTGGCTGCATTTTGGAGGAAAGTCTCCCAGATATTCCTTCACGATACTATAAAATATGGTTGATGGAAAGCCAAACAGCCAAAGAACAACCTTCACATTTCTGTACAACATAGCTTCCAGTTTTGGATAATAAGGCAAAAGGATATTTCTGAAATTGCCTCCAAGCCAGACAAGTATAAATATTTTTCTGTAATATGACCTTCAGTGCAATGATGTAGGACTAATGGGAGCATGTGAGGAGAGAAGTGCCTTCTGGTTTGGTCATTCTTATTACACACTTTGAGAAAGAAATGTTGACCCTTACTCTTAATCACTGATAATTCTTAAATTAATGCATTCATCTGTAGTTTTTTTTGTATTTGAAAATAAAAAGTCACTAAAAACCTGTTTTTGTTCTAACTGCTTTAATGTATATCTGCTATAATGTATATCTGCAGGAGAAATCATGTCAAAAGATAAAGTATGTTGCCCTTGAAAACGTGACTTGTGATAAATAATCCATTTACAATTGTATTCAGCATCTTGGATATTCTGCATAAAAATTTTAACAACAGAGATCAGCAAACTGTTCAAATTAGAAACCAAACAGTTATTAAATGCAGGTAAAGTGAAAATTAACAAAGCTGAAACATCAGCACTTATCCCCTAGCTACCAAAACCCACTATCAGTATCAGTTCTGAAAGTAATCTCACTGCTTGCCAGAAAAAACCACCATCTCCATAGTGGTGGTGATAGTTTTCTTACTTAAATATACACATTGATTTATAATGAATAATAAGGACACTCGTCATTACACTATTACAGGTCTGAGTATTCTGCCAATAAAAGCAATTGCACTACACCAGCTGCCAATAGAAAGCGTATTTACCATGCTACTGTTCAGCAAAGTTATAATCATGAGGGTAGAAACTTGTCTTAATGTAATATTAGTTTACTTCTGCAATCCCAATGACAGAATTGGATGAGAGTACTTCATGCATGCCAAAGCACCAAACACTAATAAAGACAAAAGTAAATCCCTGACGGCATGCCATTGTTTTGCAAAGTAAATAATTGCACCATGAGGCAAAACACATCAATGTAGCTGTTGGAGTACTCAATCCCTACCATATATTATGACTAATGACCCTAATTAACATGCTAACCAGTCATTTATGTGTAAATGAGAAGCTCAAAAATAAAAGTTACAAACTCTTAGCCTCTTCTTGTAATCTTCTACCCCCTCAGTGGCTTTATAGTTTTAGCTATATGACTAAACAGAAAATATTCTGACATGCTGTATCTAAGCAAAGCCTGACACATTTCTTCTGGCTCTAGCAAAATGCCTATTTAACGTTGTGTAATACTTTGATACGTTGACATACTTATCACCTTTAATTCAAATTCACAGGCTATTTCTATATCATTATGAACTTCCTCGCATGATCTATAAGCACCAGTGCAAAAATGTGTCCATTTTCACTGACTACTTCAAACCTCATTATCAGCTATTACATTTGACAAATGTTTATTCTTAACTCAATATATGAGGCATTTCTAATGATACAGGGATTCAATCTTATTGCTCTAGCTCCTTGTAGCAGTAAAACACCACACCTTCTTACCTAGAAAAGCTAGTATTTCATGTTGAGAAATGATTTCCTGCATTCCTGTAACACTGGAGATGACTATTATGTTGTTACAAAGATGAAAATGCAACTGATGTGTTTGGGAAAATGTATAGACCCCTTTATCTCTTTACTCTCCAAACACTTTTTATAAATGTGTCAAAAACAATCTACCCTATGTTAAGAGAAAACAATTGATGTGGGCAAGTTCATAAAGCAAGTTACTGGAGACCTGGAATTTGAACCTTGGTTGTTTGATTTTTATATTTTCTTTGTTGCTTGATTGCCATCATACTTCATGAGCTATATATAAAGTAAATGAATAATGCATGAGGTACCTGTGAGGCTTGAAACTAAATGCTGCTGGTAAGATCTGCACTGCCCAAGTCAGCTGAGGCGGGGAAACAACATGTTGCTGTTCTCCGGGCTGGGATGTGTGCGGGGGGAGAGTTGATCCCGTCAGGGTTTGGGCTTCAATACTACATTCTAGGAAGCAGGGTTTAAACAGTTTCTCGTTACACTATAAACAATTTGCCTCTCAGTGTAGCATTTGCTTCAACATTAGTCATTGTTAGCATAAACTGAGAGTCCATAAACCAGCAAGATGATGCTTAAAGTACAATTACTGAGGTAAATCTGCATGCCTTTTTCTAATGTGTTCTTCCATGATCCACAATGGCATGTGAGTCACAGATATGACTATTTTCAGAGCTTGCAGATTTCTTTTTATACATATGGTCTGATCCTGCTGCAATTGTTTTCAATGGGGCAATTACAATCACTTTAATAGAAATAGTTTTCTTTTCATGGGCCTGAGCCTATCTGGAGCATTGGCTTAGTATGAGAGAGTACTAGTGAGCTACTGAATTGCAAGGATGATTTCTCTTTTATTAACTAGTAGGCTGTTGGCTACTTGGCTTGATTCCAGAAAGGATCTAAATCTTTGCCTATGCCATTTAATTTCTTTCAGAACGCATCAATTAAAAAAAAGAAAAAGGGTTCATTTAATCAGTCAAGCACAAGGCTATGAAATTGTGATTTTCCTTTGACGTAATCACCATTTTGAAGATTGTTAAACTATAATCCAGTGCACCCATGGGAGTGAAATCTGGGGGAATATGCATAAGTGACTGGGGAAGCTCGAGAGGGTTCAGCACTGGTTTCAGGGCCTAAGGCAGTTGGGCTGCGGAGTCCCACATCACAAGGAGAGGTGCTAGAAAGGAGGTCAGCACCTGAAAGTGTGGTTGGGTCCCATGACAACAGCCTGGTGACCATACACTAAGAAGCTCAACCAAGTCTGTAAGATAATCTTTGTCTTGCATTTGGCTAGGATATTTGAATGGATGAGAGTATTAATTCAAGATTCTTTCCACAATCCCCAGTGCGATGTGTAGTTCTTAAAAGTTTTTTTTGTTAATAAGGGTTCCAAACACTTGACACTATTCTAGCTTTCAGAAGGGGGGAGAGAGATTGCAGCTGAAGTCAGCCCACTGGAGTTTTTATTTATGCATTGGTTTGAATTTATGAATTGGTTAGATGAAGGTTTCTAACCATCAGAGGAGTGAAGTTCTGGAACAGCCTTCCAAGGGAAGCAGTGGGGGCAAAAGACATGTCTAGCTTCAAGACTAAGCTTGATAGGTTTATGGAGGGGATAGTATGATGGGATAGCCTAATTTTGGCAATTAATTGATCTTTGACTATTAGCGGTAATTATGCTCCATGGCCTGTGAGGGGATGTTAGATGGAGTGGGATCTGAGTTTCTACAGAGATTTCTTTCCTGGGTGTCTGGCTGGTGAGTCTTGCCCACATGCTCAGGGTTTATCTGATTTGGAGTCAGGAAGTAATTTTCCTCCAGGACAGATTAGCAGAGGCACTGAGTTTTTTTTGCCTTCCTCTGCCATGTGGGGCAGGGGTCATTTGCTGGAGGATTTCTGCACCTTGAAGTCTTTAAACCTTAATTTGAGGACTTCAGTGGCTCAGACGTAGGTTAGGGGTTTGTTGCAGGAATGGGTGGGTGAGATTCTGGGCTTGCGTTGTGCAGGAGGTCAGACTAGACAATCATAATGGTCCTTCTGACCTTGAAGTCTATGACTCTATGAATGCTGGGCCATGGGTGGCGTTCTAAACTCAGAATCTTTAGCAGTAACTGGGAAATGGCTGACCTGTCAAGTCCCCTGTTTTTCCTGCATGCTTGAATCTTCTGGGGAACTGGAAGACTTAACAGAAAGTGGGAGAGATCATAGCAGCTAAGAGTGTATTCTAGTAGAACATCTCATCCTCGTTTCCAGTCAGAAGACCTCAGAGCCTAGAGTTTATAGGATGAATGTGTGGGTGGCTGGGGAGGTTGTAGAGTACCTCATGCTGTATGTGTGAAGTTGGGATTTTTTAGTAGAGCTGAGGCTTTGGGAAGAGAAGCAACAGCAGGGCCAGCAACAATGGCAGAGCTGAGTCTCGAGATGGCCTCCATAATTCCAGCTCTCACAGAGCTGGGCAGTGGGTCTAAAATAGTCCCCTAAAGAGAGAGTCAGTGGAGTGGTAACCTGGGTCTTGGGAAACAGGAATTAAATTCCCTGCTCCACCCTCAATGTGTGGCACTGGACAAGTCACTTACTCTCTGTGCCTCAGTTCTCCATCTGGGGAATAATAGCACTTTATAGCTCACAAGGGTGTTGTAAGGATAAATATGTTAAAGAGTAAAAGCAGCAGAGAATCCTGTGGCACCTTATAGACTAACAGACGTTTTGGAGTGTGAGCTTTCGTGGGTGAATACCCACTTCGTCAGACGCAGGTAGTGGAAATTTCCAGGGGCAGGTATATATATGCTAGCAAGCAAGCTAGAGATAACGAGGTTAGTACAGATCCAGACTAACACGGCTACCCCTCTGATATATGTTAAAGAGTGTGAGGTGTTTAGCTATTACACTAATGGGGGCCATGTAAGTATCTTAAGTAGATAGAATTTGACAGGACTGATGAATGGGCAAAGCTGTGACATGCTTCACTGAAATACACACAGCAAAACCCTGACCCATAAGACAGTAAGCATATGAACGTCAAAATGTGGGGAGTTCCCTCTCCTGCCCCCATAAATGTCATTTGATGAAGTGGAGTCCGTAACTTAAGGATTTAAAGGCATTTCAGTGACCTGTAAATTTTGATTTTCCTTGAAAATAATAACCCAGTTGCCTTCATGGGATTGTATTTATTATTAAATACATTCTGCACCAGGGTGTAAACAGGTTAAGGGAAACCCCAGAACTAGAGACTGAATCAAATGTTCTGTCAATGCTATCAGTTATACCTCTTTAAACTGCAGATCCACAAAGTTACTGAGCACAGTGGCTTATTTTTTTTGTAGCTCATATGATCAGGAGTTAGATCAGCACTATTCCATTCTTCTATCTGCAGGACCAAGCTATTTAAGTTCTTTGTAGGATCAAGCCCTGAGTGACTGTGACACTAACCAGGCTTCAATTCAGAAATGGAGAAAACTTCACCAATCTCAGTTCTCAGACAATTTTTACCTTTCTATAAATAGTTTATATAAATGAGATGATGAAAAATGTAGAATGACAGATCTAATGATGTCTGCTAGCCTCTCGCAAGTTCTGCCCAGTAATAATGAGACTCTTGCATGCCTGAACAAATTCTATGTTTGTATTTGAATTTTGCCTCTTTCTAATAACTGTTGTTAGGCAACTGCAATATCTGAGCTTTCTAATGCTGCCAGTGAAATATATGTAAAACATGCAGTGAAATATGGGAACAAGAATTCCTAAATATATTTTATTCAACAAATCCAACTAAATTAGTTTTCAAATCTTTAGTGGAGTTAAGGCATCAAGTTTCTTCCTTCCCGTCTTAGACTCCCTTCTCCTCACAAATATACACACACTTTTTCTTAGTTAATCAAGTTTAGAAATGTTCAGAAAAGGATAACTATATATTCAAAAACATTAAAAATTAAAAGTGGTGATAAATTAAGTTTTTCTTTTTAATGGCAAATATTTCAGCTGAACATTTTATTACAGCCTTGGCCTCTTTATCTTATTTGTTTATGCTCTTGTCTAATTATTATAAAGTAGCATTATATAATACTGCTCATAATTCTTGTTCTCACAAGACAGAAAAGCAAATTAATGTTTAATATGCATGGTAACTAAAAATATTAAGAGTCTACTATCCATAATTTAAAGTAGTGAACAAACATTTTCCTACCAGAATGATTCATAAATTTGAGGTTAACACATGGAATCACTTTTTATGATATTTTATGGATCTCGAGCCCAAGACAATGTACAGCTTTACATGCATAATGTATTGTGGCTATGACTGAATGTCTTAAAAGGGAAGCTGACATTGTGTCTAGAGGTTGAATAACGATCCAAAAATTGTACAGTGGCAAGCTTAATTTGGCATTCCCTACTCACATATCATGTATGTTGAGCGAGTTGAATCATTATTAGACTCTTTAACTCAGTACTCCAAAACAAAGCATTTTTTCTGTCAAGATGACTGGAGCTCAATACAACTGTAATTGAAATCAATGTAGCTATTTTTGTTGACTTCAGAGGAAAATGATTTAACCCTTAGTGTTGGGAGGTTTTTTTCAGTTAAAGTAAAAAAGTCTTTGTAGCACTATTAAAAGGGAAACAGTTGCATTGAGTAGAGTTAATCTATGGAATTCACTGCCATGGGAATCTTTTCATTGGCTGCCACTCTTTCTACATCTAGATCAAGCTTCTTGCCTTTACTCTCAAAGATGAAGATAAACTGAGGCAAAGGGAGTAACATCCTTGTGCTCAGAAACTATGGTAATGGGTGTTCTAGAAACACCGTACACAAAGAACTTAGATAAGTGACATGCCCAAAGTCACACAGCAAATGAATATCAAAATTGAAAAGATAAGGCAGGATTCCCAGCTCCAGATTCTTGATCAAACCATTAGTCAACACTTTTACTCATCCCTGTTCATCTTATATACAACATTCCACAATTGCCTGAGTGTATTATAGAGTTTTATTCCACTTCCTGTTAAGCTGGCTACCATTCGAGTACTTGATATGACAGCCAATGGTTTGATCCAGTGTGGCAGTTCCAGTGTTTCTATTTGTTCAGTATTGTTTTGTGCTTTTATTAAAAAATGATTTTTGTTAAATAAAATGTTGGCTGCTTAAACTGTTAATGATGACAAAGAAAGAAAATAAAGTACATGATTCCAGTTTTAACAAATAATCATAGTTAATGTATCCTGCTTATAATTTTAAATAGTTCTTTTCCATTTTAAAATATGGTTTTGTGGATGAGTTTAATGCTTTTGAGAATGATACATTGGTTAGTTCTAGGCATAATCTATGAGCAATCAAACTATAAACTATTCATTTCACTTTCAGCATATTGTAATTGATGCTAGAAATCTGGCAGAGAGAAAAGAACTTATATCCAGATCATTGCCTGGTAGCAAATCTGTCTTATGTGAAAGTGCATGGCAAAGTATCTGGTTTTCTATGTTTTAAAAACTAGATTTGAAACATCATATTCATACACTGCACATGACATATCACATACGTTTTGCACTTAATACTCTTTGCTTTTTGTCTCCACAGGGACTATGCCTACTTCTAAACTAGTGAATTTTGTGATTTAACTGTAAAGAGCCTTCCATGGAGATCACATTATGTTCTGGATATTGTGCCCAGTAATGTAACTTGTTAGGGCATGGAAGTGATGTCTCAGATCCACGTGGAAGTTTCTTGAAGAAGGCTTTAATTAGTGTGTCTTGAAGAAACAACCAACCTGGAAGTGCTAATGTTTTGTCTTTATTCATTGTACTGAGAGGTGATAGAACTTTGTGATGATTTCTCTTGTTCATCAGAAAAAAAAATTACAAATATAGCTTCCTTATTAAGTATGGTAAGTATCTCTTCAGATGATATCATGGCAAGGTCTCAGTCTACTTTAATTTTGAGTAATCCTAGGAAGTTTAACCAATTTTGGAATTAGGGTACATGCTGTCCCTCCTTCTATGACATATCAATTAGTTGTGTGGTTCTGATGCATCTGCCTATTGCATATTGTGATAGATTCCTCTTAGTAAAACACATATAAAAGATATCTGCTTTAGTGTACAGTGATAACAAAGACATAATTTGATCAATTAGATCACCAAATGTCTTTACATAAGCAGGTTTGCCCACACCAACACCTGTTGCCTCTTCCTCTATCATACAGCAAAATTACATATCTTGAAGACTTATGGCTGACAGATAATCAATGTCTGAATTTATTGAGCAAAATTTCTAAATGGACCCAATCAAACCTCTAAACTTACTGTCAAATTGTTATGCCCATGATTAAATGCATCCTTATTTTTATGTGCACAATTAATTGTGGACATAAATGACAGTTAACTGTCTTGACTACCTGATTTTGTGTCTCCAAATTAGGTAGTTAGATGGCCAACTACAATCATTTATACTCTGAGTTAACTGCTAGTATAAAAATAAAGGCATAATTGTGTCATGGCATAATTACAGGCTGTTTTTTAAACTCAGACCATTTGTGTATGTCTATACTGACTCTGCACAAATCTGTTGGTGTCATCATTTCTTCTTGTGAGATACTGTCATCAGTTCACAATGCAAAATATCCTGGATGTTAATCTTCTAGCATGATCCATATGAGCTTGAAACATGAGTGGATGGAGTAATATATATAGTTCAGTATGTTAAAAATGGTATTTGATTACAGTGCCATGGAAAAGAAAATAAGTTTATTAAATAAGATTTAAGCTGGGAATCCTATCCTGGGATCTCAGCTGAGCCTGTACTGAGACAGACCTGTCTGGTGCAAAGACTAGTGTGGCTAGACTTGTAGGAATCAAGGAAAACAAGAATGTAATTTAAACTGTAGATATGATGTCAGTCCATTTTTTCATGCTGATCTGTTTTTTTTCCTGTCTTTTTTTAAAATCATAATTGATTTTGCACCTATAGCATGAGCTTTCTATAACTCACTATAGTATAGTCCATGTCATTTAAAAGTCTACTTTCCCTGATGTTTTTGTCAGGAATACATTGGAATTCAGTGGCATCCATCCTGAAAGGCGTAAAAGCTTCTGCAGGGCACAGACTTAATTGGTACTGATTATACTCTACTACATAAAGTAAAAAGGTCATTAAGGCCCCCAGATTTAGGTGCCACTGAAATCCATAAAACTCCTTTTTGGTAGGCACCTAATTTCCACTGTAGAAGTCCCGTTAGAGGCCTAAATTTCTGCCTCTGGGCATGTGCACTGCTGACTCAGCTAGGTGGCCAGACACTTATCTTATGCTTAAGCCCCAATGTGATCTTTAAACCAGGTGAAGAGAGGTGTTGCCTAACCTATATTGTGTGTGGGGCCTGATCCAGTAGTTAGGCTTAGAACATGCCTAACTCCACAGAAAATGGGAGGGAGTGGAGAAAGGAGGCAGCCTCCTTTAGACCTGAAATTAGGGAACTTGCATGGATTAGGGCACTCACAGATTCAATTCTCCTCCTTGCCAGATTAGAAGATGGCACAGGTGAGTGCCACTGGGCTATGGGATATACTGATGTGAATCTCCCTATGTGATGTGAGTCTCCCTATCTCTCCTGTTTAAGCTGTTCCACTTTGCATATTTAATTATTTATACATTGAGCCAGAGAGAGTGAGTGACTCTTTAGTCTGATAGTTAGGGCACTCACCTGTTCAAATCCCTTCTCCTCTGTCAAAGAGAGAATTGAACCAGGGTCTCCAGGATCCTGGATGAAAGCTTATAAGGAACAGGCATCTCCTCCTTCCTCCCTCCCTGCACAACTGCTTTCTGTGGAGTTCAGCCTATATCATTGCTACTTTTGCAAAAAATGTCTTTAGTGCCTGACTCCAGGAAAGGGTTCCCAGCTGTAGAATAGACACCTTTCTCCAGCCCCGGCATGTGTACCTCAATCCCTGAGCGGGGCAGGGTTTAGGACACATCCCTCTCATTGACATCTGCCATTGGCTAGCTTAAACAGCTCCTCATTTAGCATGCTAGCTTTTGTGGATCCCATTCTTAGGCATTTTTCTCTCCTCTTGTATTGTATAGGGAGCCTACGAGCTTAACCCAGGCTTTGTAGATTCCACTGTGGATGGGGTAGGGTGGGGAAAGGGATTAGGTGCCCAAAAATGCACGTGTTGTAACATCTAAGTCCCTTTGTGAATCTGGGCCTAGAAGACTAACTGTAGAAATACTTCATTTAGGACACTTTGATTTAAAAGGTAGCTTCAGCAAATTATGCAAAATAACTTCTGCTGCCACTTCTACCAAAATGTCTGTGGATGAATCCATTTTTAATGTTAACACATCAGTAAAGAGGGCTCAAGGAGTCTCCCCCATCAACATCTATTACCCCTATATAGGAGTTAGATACTATCCATTGAAGAGTCCCAATGCCAACACCAACCATATGAAATGAGATAAGAAAGGTGGTGAGGTTGGGCAATGACCTTGCTCTCCACCTGTACTAGCCACTAGAGCTGCCAGCAGCATGCATTCCCTCAGGCTCCCAGAAGATATTTCCAGCTAGCAATCTTTCAGTGACTTCTGCTTTAGCATGGCCATTCTTCACCCTTTCCAGTGCACCTCTGGCTGTAAAATCCATAACCTAGCCCTGTACTTTTAGATCTCATATCTTGCTCTATTAGCGAGTTGCCAAATTCCAACAGAGTGTCCATGTGATTTTGTTTCGTGCTGTATATGTTTTGATCTAATTTAAAACATCCTCATGTATAAAAAGTCATTATCCTAAGAAATGATGATTGAAATTATTTTTTGCATATGTATCCTTCATTGGAAGACTGACATAAAAATGACAGGTTTCAGAGTAGCAGCCATGTTAGTCTGTATCTGCAAAAAGAACAGGAGTACTTGTGGCACCTTAGAGACTAACAAATTTATTTGAGCATAAGCTTTTGTGAGCTACAGCTCACTTCATCAGATGCATGCAGGTGGAAAATTACAGTAGGAAGATAATACACAGAGATCATGAAACAATCAGTGTACCGACACACTCAAGGAGAGTGATCAGTTAGGTGAGCAGTACCAGAAGGAGAGAGAAAAAACTTGGTAGTGGGACAAAGTGGTTCCGCTATAGCTAAAGAAAGATCTGGGAGTGAATGGTCATTACCCGAATATAATGATTTCCCCGTGTTTATTGCCCCCTCACATCTGTCCTCACAACCTTGTCACGCGCAAAATAGACCAGTGATTACCACTATGAAAGTTTTCTCTCTCCTCTCTTCCTTTTTTTTCGGCTAGTTAATTTAGCCACCTTTAACTTGAATTCAATCTTCATTAGGTGCATATGGATAACTTAACTTTCTTCTATTGGTGGTTTTGTCTTTTATTTTTCTTTTTTTTTTTGTTAAGTACTCATTTTTATTTTGATTTAGTTTTTGTTCACTTCTTTGCTCTTTTCCTAAATAACTCAGGTGGCATTCGGTTTTAGAACACGGGAGTCAACTCAAGGCAGCGCACAAGCGGCCATCAAGTGTGGCAAGACTAAGGGATGCACTGTCCCGCTGCTGTAATGCTCATAGGCTAAACCCCCTCAGCCAGAATAATCACAAGGACTGGATAGGGTACGGGTACAGGTTCAGAGTGGAACTACCATCAGCCACCTCCTCTACATGATGACATCAAGCTGTATGCTAAGAATGAACGAGACACGACTCGCTAATCCACCTGACGCGGATCTACAGTGAGGATATCGGGATGTATTCGGACTGGAGAAGTGTGGCCGATGTAGTGAAGAGAGGGAAGTAGTCAAGACTGATGGGATGGAACTACACGGCAGACATACAGATCAGCTACAAGTACCTTGGCGTCCCACAGTCACATGAAACCACGATGAGGAGCAAGAAGACAGCAACATCCAGTATCACAAAGGATAAGACAGGTCCTGAAGACCAGCTCAGTGGGAAGAACAAGATCACACCATCACGGATACGCCCTGCCAGTCATACAGATACCCTGGCCGTATAGTGAGCTGGCCAAAGGAGGACATGGAGGCTGCCGATGTGAAAACCGGAAGCTCCTCACAATGCACGGAGTTTCCACCCCAAGTCCAACACCCAAGACTGTATACCAGCCAGAAAGAAGCGGGTGGGGCTTGGTGAGCTCAAAGCACTGTCCTGATGAACCGCGGAACATCCAGGAGTACATCAGGAAGAGGCCCCAAAGATGACGCTGAGAGAATGCCTAGGCAGCAGCAGACATGGAGGAAGACCAGGAGAAGAAGTGCCATGGCAAGACAAGACCCTGCAGGATGTACCATCGACAGATAGCTGAGGTGGCTGACATTGGAAATCCACCAGTGGCTGAAAGGGCTGGACTAAAAGACAGCATGAGGCACGGATCATAGCAGCATAGGAACAGGCACTGAGCACCAGATCCATGAAGCAGGGCTACACACTAGAGAGACCCAAGGTGCAACTGTGCAGAGAGCCCAGAGACAGTCCAACACATAGTGGCAGATGTAAGATGGCAGGCAGGAACAGCATACACTGAACGCACAACCAAGTGGCTAGCATTGTGTACAGGAACATCTGCACAGCGTATGGCCAGACCCTCCAAGATCAGATGGGAGATTCCACAGAAGGTTGTAGAAATAGCAGGGCTAAGAGCTGGGACTTCCAATCCAGACGGACAGGCAGGTACTGGCCAATCACAGACATCGTGGTAAGACAAGGAGCAAAGACAGCGGGGTGTAGATATAGCAGTGCCAATGACAGCAAACGAAGAAGATAAAATGAGAGACGGAGAAAAGTACCAGGCACTGAAAGAGGAACAAGAGATGTGAAAGTGAAGGCCAAAGTGGTCCCAGTGGTGGTAGGAGCACTCGGGGCTGTGACTCCTAAGCTGGGTGAGTGGCTCCAACAGATCCCAGGAACAACATCAGAGCTCTCTGTCCAGAAAAGTGCAGTGCTAGGAACAGCTAAGATACTGAGCAGAACCCTCAAACTCCCAGGCCTCTGGTAGAGGACCCGAGGTTGAGGAAGACACATACCACCCATAGGGGTGAGAGGGGAATTTTTTTTTTTTTTTACAGTGAAACCCCACAATAATGCGATGTTTGGGGTCCAAAAACTTTGATCGCGCTAAATGTGGGGTCATGGTATAGCGGGGTTTGTCGGTGGTCCCCAGCATGGTGCATTGATGTGCGCCGCCTAGTGCCCAGCAGGGGAGAGGAGCCGCGGCTCCCTGCCTGCTGGGGACAGAGAACTCCAGGGTTGTGGGCGCCGGTGCTCTCTGTCCCCAGCAGGTGCGGGGCCGCGGCTTCTCTCCAGCTTCAAGAGGAGTCGCGGCTCCCTGCCTGCCGGGAACAGAGAACTCCTGGGCTGCGGGCGCCGGTGCTTTCTGTCCCCGGCAGGCGCGGGGCCACGGCTTCTCTCCCGCTTCAAGAGAAGCCGCAGCTCCCCACCTGCCAGGGACAGAGAGCACTGGTGCCCGCAACCCCAGAGAAGCCGGAGACAAGCTGCGGCCCCACGCCTGCTGGGGACAGAGAGCACCGGCACCCACACCCTCAGAGTTCTGTCCCCAGCAGCTGTGGGGCTGCCATTTCTCTCCCCTGCGATGGTGTTGGGGACCATTGGTACAGTTCCGTACTGTATAATGCCTTAAAGGGGAGCCAACCTGTGATCGCTTTATATGAGATTTCACGTTATGGTGGGGCGCGTTATTGTGAGGTTTGACTGTATCTTCCTACTGTATTTTCCACTGCATGCATCCGATGAAGTGGGCTGTAGCCCACAAAAGCGTATGCTCAGATAAATTTGTTAGTCTAAAGTGCCACGAGTACTCCTGACATAAAAATATCTTTCATGGCTGTAATCCCATGCAAACTCTATATTAACCCCTCTTCCAAGCTTCCTGTTGCTGCCCTATTTGCAGGTGAAAATCACTATATTTGGCATTAGGGTTCATGGGAGCGATGTATAGAGGCACACTGAATCCTAACATGGAAGCAGGTCTTTCCTAAATAATGGAATGATTGTCAGAATTTGAAAGGTCAGGTCATAAAGTAAGTCCTTCCTGACTGATAGCTTTTTTTGGCATTCAGATCTCCAAGCTATGTGGCTTGAAAATGGAACCACCCAGAAATGGTGACTGAGAAGTGAGCCTCCAAGAAGTGAGCCCCCACTTACAACATTATTTGGCAATGGGAAGTTGGGATGGCATTGGAACGGTAGTCATGTATTAACAAACAAGTATTTTGTTTACTTGGACTTTTCAATGAACCAAAAACAGTCTCTCACAAATCCACAGCACATAATTTCTTCCTAAACTTCACTTTAGGTGTAATCAAGCACTATAGGCTGGGATTTTCAAAGAGGAAAATTAAATTAGAGTTGAGTGCCTAACTCCCTTAGGCCTCTTTAAAAATTTCAGCTTTAGGTAATACAGTATGAACATTTTAAAACAGATAATGCTTACCAAATTAATTTGTATAGTGCTTTCCCAGTCCTTTTCATTATTCACTCCAGCATTATTAACCACAACATCCAGCCTTCCAAAATGTTCAATTGTTTTTTTAAAAGCACCTACAGTAAAATCCAAGGGAGAAAATTCCTTAGCTGTCTTGTTTCCCATATATTTTAAATGTTACAAATGGAACGCAAGGCACAATATTTGTTACCCTACCAAAGTATGTTTGTTCATCATTTTTTTAGACAGTTAATGTTAAACACATACTTTGTTAATGTTTAACAAATACAACACTTGTCTAACTATTCAACAAGTATTAACAGTTACTCTGTTTAAGATTGTTAATGGAACTAGAATAGTACAACCTTTTCACTCAGTACCTTCTGAAATCAAGTGTTTATTGCTTGATCTTGAATTTGTTTGGGTATTCAAGGAATTCAGGATCTGATTCCCTCTGTGTATCTCTTATTTTAAAGAAAAACTTTACAGTCTGAAAAACTCATAATTGAGTTTGAATTCAAATTATTTTAAGAATGAGTATATCCTTACTCAATGTAATTAATAAATATTGTAAATCTTTAAATGATCAATAATTTACCATATTCCTTGATGAATTGTACCTATTTAGGAGTAATTGATGTGCACCCTATTTATAAAGTTACTGACTCATAGCCTCTCAGATTCAATCTCATTCCTTCTGTTGTTGGCAAATTGCCTCCACAGCGTTTCTCTACATCAGTCAGAATTAAAATTATTGGGCCAGATCCTCAGGACCTCTATGCTCAGCACAACCTATGTTGGTAGGGAACTCCAAAAGTGGCTTTTAGACACCTTTTGTGGGTCCCTAAAGGGGGCAATTATTTAAGAATAAAAAGCTTATAACACTTTTGTGGTGCCTGTTTTTTTTCAGGGTTGCAAAATACTCAAAGACAAAAATACATTTTAAAAAAAGTGCACAGATGTTTGTACTGTCAGACTCTGACTCAACAGCAATGTGTGCATATTTCCCAGTATTCTTAAGGGCTTTATCATAAAACAGTGAATAAGCGTCATTAACATTTTCTTTGAACAGAAGAACTGTTTTGAGTAGTGTCTCTGTGCATTTTACTTTTTCTTTCCTCCAAGCATTGTTCATCACCCTGAACACTTGCTCCATTGAATTGTTTGTCGGTGGCAAACAAACAAATACTACATAGCAAAAATATATTAAATGAAAATATTGTTGTAATAAAAATAATTTGATGAAATGAAAACCCAGGCCACATCAGATTCCCTGAAAGATATTCTTGAGACACCAAGCCATTGTGGCTGACAGAAATACTCAAAATTACAACAGAGCTTTTCTCCGGCCACCTCCTTTTCTCTGGCCATACCCCTACTCTAGAATGGGTATAGCGCCAACAGCATCAGGTTTGTGTCACTCAGGATTTCTCTAGTTAGAGAAATCACCAGGTATTCGGTTAAGGCTGCCAGAGCACTGCCCAGCAATTTTAGAAGGGGTCAGAATATGGTACAATAGTTATTTTTTAAACACGAGCATTGTATTGTGTTAAAAACAGCTGAAAGCAAAGATTGCATTCATCTAACCTCCCTTACCTTTCAGAGTTAGTGACAACATTATCCTCCACTATAATACTTTGATATTTTAAGGGCTCTATTTTTAGTTTCCTGTCTTTTCTGTTTTGTGTTAAGATTGTTGCCTACTTTGTTCTTCAGCCTTTGAACCTAACAGTCTCTAACCATGTTTCCCTTACTTCCTTTGGGTCCCAATCCTGCACTATCAAAATTAATTGAAATTCTTTGACTTCAGTGGGAGCAGAACTGGTCACTCAGGGAATCAATGCAATTTTGGATCAGGCCCTTAATTTGATCTCAGTTTCAGAATTTGGCTTTATGCTTCACTTGTTTTTCATCCTGCTCTCTACAGAAGCTGTTCAATAACACTGTCCTTGACACATAGCATTGGAAGTCTTCTGTCTTAGAATAACAAAAACAAAAAAATTTTGGTTTATTCTTAATGATTTGTATATCATACCTATAACTATACAAATCATCTTGACCATACTAGGAAAAGAACCAAATACGTTTCAACTGTTCATATTGATGTGTTGAAAAAAATGTTGATTAGTTTATGTAGTCTATTGCTGGCAACAGGTTTGTCAGGCCACAGTGATCACATCTGTTCAGGCTCCAGTCACAAGGTGACATTAGCCCTTTAAGAGGGAGCAGGGTCAGTGCACCTTGTGCGGTCAGATGATCCAGATTAGGCTTTAAAAGAGGGTACCTGCACCTGGGAAAGGAAGAGACCTGGTGAATTAGGGCTGGTAGAGTCCTCTAACAGGAGCCAGGGAGAACCTGAAAGGAACTGTTTAGAAAAAAGGCCTCCAGGGAGAAAAGCCCTGGGTGGCTGTGCTCAGGGAATAGGACACATGAGCAGGAACAGCAAAACTGACAGACACACCTGGGAGAGGAGGCAGTGAGAGCCTGAGAGGTAAAGGGGAAAAGTATCCTGTGACTAAAAGCCAGGGTGAGCTGAAGAACTGTTTTTGTTTCTTTGGACAATAAAACTGCTGAAGAGAGACTATGTCTTTGAGAGATGGGGAGAAGGCTTGCCTTGTTACATGTCCATATAAAACAAAAGAATTTTGTTAGCATTATGATAATTAGTAATTTAATTATTGTATTTATTTTGCATATACATCCATTGGGCCTGTGTTCTTGGCGCTGTATAGAATATAAAATACCACCCTCTGAAAACATAAGCACATTAAAATAAATGAGAAGATCCAACTTAAAAAAGGGGATATGAAAAGGCATGGAAGGTGGGTATAGATATGGATCAAGGCTGATCTTTCTAAAACTGCTTTGTGGAGAAAAGTGGTTTTAAGGTGATTTTTTTTTCAAAAGTAGGTTGAGACAAAATAAAACAGATCTCTGTGCAGAGAGCACTCCACACTGTTGGGCCATGCACAGCAAAAAGCATGACCATGACGTGACTGCAAATGTGATAGTGGGACCCTGAACAATGTGCACAGTGTGGCTGCAGACTGTGTTCCTCATCCTGCAACCTATTTCATAGGGGCAGTCGCATGTCCATACAGCGCTCCAGTGAAGTGACATAGGGATTTGCCCACACTGAACAAATTGTAGTATGAGGACCACTGTCAGTAAAAAAGCTTACAGAGTAGGTAGTCGCTAAGGAATTTAAAACTAATAGAGTCAATTTAAATTAATTGATCTACTTTATAGACAACCCGTATTAAAAAGTTGGAGATAGGCACAGTGTAGTTATGCTCACTTACACAAGTGAACAATCAGATTGCTGCATTCTGGACAAGCTGCAAATGGCTGAAGTTTTATGAAGAAAGAAGTTAAATAATCACACATTGCTTCTGTGAAGACTATCATGTGATAAAGGTGCAGTCAGTAGAATTTATGAGGCAAAAGACAGAAACTATGTGTTTATATCAAGTCTGACATCTTTTTCCATGGAAAGAACATTCACATAAGTGACCCAAGTTTTTTTTTTTTAAACCTAACTCTCTACCTCTGAATGAATCTGTGCAAACAATCATGGGATGTTGTTATGAAACGTTTGTAAGATGTCTGTTGTGAAATGCTGCATAAAAAGTAAATATTATCCAGAGCTCAGTGGAGAGGTTTATTCCTGAATACAGGCATGCACAAAATCACAAATCACAGGAGTTGATGCCTTTTTATCTATAATGGTTTAAGTTAACATTTAAAAAGCTGTATTATAAATTATTTCTTATCTTAAAGAGCAACATTTCATCCTCAGCATTTAAGGCCAGATTCTGATCTGAACAATAGCAACCTAAATTCAGACTAGTTCCATTATACTTCAAAGTATCCATTGCAGATCACTCAGATCAGAAACTTATCACCTTCATGTTGAGAAGAAAGATGCATTTTTGAGTCTGCCATGAAGCTTTATTAAACACTTTACATATTTTATTAAGTAAATACTCTACTTTATTAAACACTGTACTTTAAAGTTTAATACATTACTCATTAAATAACCCATATCTTATGCAGAGGCTTTCATACAAAAGTATCACAAAACAGTGACTTCTTTATCCTGTTTTTACTATGTGCCAAGTCCTAAAGCCAAAGGCACACACTGGTAGTAGTATTTCACATTTCCAGAGTGAAAAACAGATCCTACTTGAGTCAGCTAGTAAGGGATCAGAAATAGGCTGCCCTCCAGAAACCTTAATTGCACAGTTATAGATTCAGTAGCCCAGGTTTGTTCAGGTTGCTGCATGTTATGATAGTGCAGAATGCTGACAGATTCCCCTCCTTACCTTGCAGTTGCTCCTGATCTGTAACATCGCACTGAATGAACAGAGTCCTCTGAGCTTCAAACTGCTCATCCAGGGCAGCTTTGCTCTCCTCGCCGGCTTCGAGGTTCCGATCCACGAGAGCTACCTGTGCCAGGTGATGCACGTGAGAGGAATGAACACCGCATTTGTAAGGCAAGGAAAATTCAGCGGGACATACTACATAGCAGGGAGAGGACGTGTCTAAGGCCCCTCTTGTTCCAACCCGCACCCCCCAGCTGCACGCTCCGCGGGAAGGAAAACTTGCCCGAGAGCAGCAGGTAACTACAGCGCGCAAAGAAACTGAGGGAGGGGCTCTTGGCTTCCTAGAAGGCAGCAGCAGCCTCTGTGGAAGAGACCCCTTAAGTAGGTAAGAGTGGCTCAGGGATGGCGGGGAGTCCCCCGGCGCCCCGCATGCAGCCCCCGGGGCTGCGCCAGGGACACACGCGCTTACCTTCGCGCCCTCCTCCAACAGCGCCTGGACAAAGGCTCTGCCTATGCCCTGCGCCGCGCCAGTCACCAGAGCCACCTTGCCATTCACGTGCATGGTCGCTGCTTGCTAAAGGCTGAACGCTGCGCCGGTGTCTGTCAGTCCCTCGCCCGGGCTCGCAGGGCTCTGGGGCGCGCGCTCTCGCGCTGGGTATTTATAGAGCCCCTGTCTCCCTTATCTTCCCTCACAGCCGTGCCTCCGTGGCCAGCAAGCGAGAAGGAAGCTGCCAAGCACAGTGTGGATGGGGAACCTAACTCGGTGTCACCTGCCCTGTAGTTCACTTCCTCCCTCCCCCTCTTCCTCCTCCTGCCGCCGCTGCTGCGGCTCCTTCTCCCCTTTCTCTTGTTCTGGGACAGTGCTGACACCCGCCCAGGACGTGTCTGTGGGGTGGCGCAGGTCACTCCTGGGAAGAGCGTCTTCATGAACCCCAGGTTGACAGGGGCCAGCAGGGGCGCTTTGCACGCTCAGCTTCCCCCTCTCGCTGTTTTTTTTTTCCTAAACAAACAAAGCGCGAGCTGCAGACTCTGGGGACAGTTCCTGCCTCTTTTCTTGCCCTTTGCGTCTGGACAAATGGCGTGAGAACAAGTTAGGGGACTTTTGATAAGGTCTCTTGGCAACTGCTCAGGTTTTATGCGTTTTGCTTGGCCCATTTCGTATCAGCAGCAGGCTAAAGAATTGGAACAAGTTTCAGATCCCGAAACAATAACAAGCGTGGAGTCTCTCCTCAGACTCCTAAGTGCATTGCTGGGTCCCATGCCACAGTCTCTCCCCGCCCTCCCCCCACAACAGCTGGGGGAATCTCCTGTGTGTTCATACCTCCCCCCTGGTTATCATGTCTCTGTCACTGCTTTCTAGAAATGTTCGAACTATCAGGTTACCAAGGTAAATAAGATACTTTTTAAAAGTGTAATTAAATCTGTCATAATCGATTCATCACAAAATATAACCTGGGTTTTATTAAAGGGACTTTTTATTTATAAAGTACTTTCTGTCTCTCCACAGAAAACACGGTCTGAAGAGTTAAAAATGTAAAATTAACAACAAGCAAACCTGAAATAACATACTTCTAAATAAATAAAGTGCTACAAAGCCAACCAAAGTAGTTTCAGTAAGAACAGAGGAACATTGAGGCAAATCCATGCTTGGTGTAACTCCATGTAAATCAAAGTATTTACACCAGGAGTGAATTTCTGCATTCCTGTAGTCCCATTGACTCCAATGGGAGGTTTGGGTGTACAGGCATTAAGGATTAAATCCAATATATTTTATGCTTTTCTAATATATAGATAGATGGATACAAAATCAGAGTAATTTTTAGATGGCACATACATTTCTTATGTATATAGAGGGTCTAGTACTTTGTTTATATAGGCTGAGCTGTACACCTAGCTGAGCCCCCTGGCCTCGTCCCCAACTCCTGCTTATGGCCAGAACTCTATGATTTTTGTGAAAGTCAAAAAAACAGGCTCCAGTTTTCCTATTTTCACCAACATCAATCTGGATGTGGGGTGGGATAAGGATTCCAGTTAGGGGGTCAGCTGGATTGGGGACAAGGGACCCAAATGAGGGAGCATGCTGTTAGTGTGGGGGTGAGGGGTCTGTATCGTAGTAGTTAGCCAGAGTGGTAAAGGAAGGGCCCAGATGGTAGCAGATTTATTTCCATTAAAATCTGGCCCACAGAGTGCCCATTTGGTGCTGCAGGCAGAGGAAGATCTCTGGTGCCCTACTCTCTAGTAAAAGTCTGACACTAAACTCTGAGGTCTCTGTCTCACCAGCATATCCAGAGTGACCAAGTGGTGGTTTTGGTGATAAACAAAAGTTATAGCACTACAGATGGGGAAATGCCATTGAGTTGAAGGTAGGGCCTCCTTTTAGTTGGCCAAATATTTGAGGAGTTATATTCTATTAGAATGTAACTGTTGTTTTTTTTTTAAAGCCAAACTATTAAATTATCTTAGTACTAGTATCGTAAATGAGAATGATAGATGTCTTTACCTAAATTAATTGTTAAAAGTCACTATTTCAGTTCTATGCAGTATAACCAATAGTATATTTAAAAAAACACATTGCATATTTAAAAAAATTTATTGTATGTGAGCACTACTGCACATTGGTTCTGACAAGGACTAATCTCGCAAGGTGCTGAATGCCCTCAATCTTGGGGTCAGGCCCTGAATGAGTAAAGAAAGATTTTGGATAACAGCTGAGTATTGGTGTTGAATCATCCCTGCCCTCTCTTTGCCTGATGTAATTACAGGAGAACCTTTAAACCCCCAATCTTGGCACAATCTTTAAACAGTACAGTAGTATGGCAGCTGGAAATAAAAGCAAAACAAAAATATGTGAACCCCTCCCATGCCTCACCTCTTCCAATTTTGGCAACACACACTATAAGGAGCTCTCTGTTCTATTGACTTGACTATCAGATTCTACAGCAATGAATTTAGACTGTGTTTTTAATGTATGTATGTTGTGTTCTAAGGCACAGAGTATGTCAGGACTGTGAGAAGGCTATTTAACAAGCTAGGATGTTTGATTAAAATTAGGAGATCAGCCTACTAGAATAATTAATTTCTGCTAGGGTTATAAGGATTTTAGTGTAATTGTAACTGATAATATTCTGTCAGTCTCATTAAAGGGAAACTCACAAATAGTTCAGGCCCACACTTTTTGGTATTTGTATGAATGCCAGATCTGGGTTATCTGTAATTGTTACATACCACTGATATGATAGAGGGGGCTCTCTGAAGCCTCTTATTAAAGTCCTGTGATCCATTGAAAGGGAAGGTTGGGGCAATTTCTGTGTTTTAAATGATGTTTCATTTATTGTTTGGCTCTGAAGAGGAGGAACTTTCAAAAATAGTGATCAAGAAGGTTACAAGGCTACATACTTGGCCCTCTCCTCTTCTCCCTCTACACTCTGTCTTTATAGTTGACCTCATTCACAAACATGAGTTAAAATATCTTCTTTAAGATGACTGCTCACAGATCTAACTCTCTACTGTCTGTCTTTCCTGTCAAGCTAAAATCTTTGCCTTTCTTTCTGACTTGTAGGTGTCGAGCTGTCAGCTTAACCTCGACATGCCAAAACAGAGTTCTTAACTTCCCCCTATTTTCCCTTCCTGCTTCCAAGACCTCCTTTCTCAGTTATGGTGGACATTACCACTATCTTCCCTCTGCCTCAGGCATATAATGTAGGCATCTCTCTTTAGCCCTACAGTTCCAGGTTATAGCTTGTCATTTCTTGCTGTGCTTCAAGATCCAGCTTTTCTTCTTCAAAAACATAGCTAAAACTTATCCAGATCTTTATCTTATGTCTCAGTTCCTGCAGTTCCTCCTCTCTGACCTTGACAAATGCCATATTGCCCCACTTTGCATTCAGAACGTGGCTGAAAAGATCATTTTCCTGGCTCATCATTTTGACCGTGTCATCTCTCTCTTTGCATCCTTCCACTGGTTCTGCTTTTTCCATCACTTAGAACAGAAATGACTCTTTTTATTTTAAGGCATTGTTTATCCTCAGCCTTTCATCTGTTATACACTATCAACATGTTGACTTCCATCTCTGCTCTGCCAATAATTTTGATTGCTCATTTATCAAATTTTTCAAGAGCCTGTGCACATTCTTCCATGCCGCCTCTTATGCATGGAAGGAGCTTATTGTAAACCGCCTCAGCACCACTTCATTATGTTACAGGAGTGCGTGGGTGAGATTCTATGGCCTGCGTTGTGCAGGAGGTCAGACTAGATGATCATAATGGTCCCTTCTGACCTTAAAGTCTATGAGTATGAGTCTATGTTCCTTCATATCCCTCCTTAAATGCCCCTGTGCCATGATGTCTACAAAAATCTTGACAACAAAAGGAATCTAATGTGCTGTGATGATTTCTAATCATTCAGAACTTTTACATTGTTACCTTGTGCTCCCCTGTCTTGGTGTTGTAACCACTCCTTGTCTCTCATTTTATACTTAGACTGGAAACTCTGAAGAATGGACCATATTACACACACTCACACATAGTTAAATGTTTACTTACTAAGGAGCAGTTTGGAGAGGTACTTCTAAAATTACATACCTGAAGGAAGCAAATGCAGCTTCTGTGCAGTACCACAAATACCAAGATAGTCTGATGGTTTCTTAATAAGAATTTGGATTTGTGTCTGTTTTAGGTACTGTACTTAAATGACCCCTACCACTGTAATATCTAAGTTCCTTACAATTTTAATGTATTTATCTCCTCAACAACCCTGTGTGGTAGGAAAGTACAATTATTTCAATTTTAGGCTGGGGAACTGAGGCACAGAGACTAAGTGACTTGACCAACATCATACAGGAAGTCTGGCAGAGTAAGGAATAGAACTCAGGTCTGTCCAAAGTCTAGACTAAGGCTCCAAGCACTGGACCATCTCGCCTCTTTAAACTGAGTCTAGCATGTTAGACTACGTAGCCACACTACTAGTCATAACTAAATGACTCTAATATTCCTGGCTTCCCCTTGAGTTCTCAGTTCTCTGTTCATTGTTCAACAGTGACATTGTTCAAATCGCTGGTAGAATTGTTTACCTCTGATTCTCATGGCTGAGGCAAGGGGTGTGAGGTAACATGCCTTTTGGCAGATCCCTGTCCTGGCTTTAATTTCAGTTGCTGGTCTAATAAATTAGTCTTTAGTGGTTCTGACTTCTCTGACAGCCCCACAACAAATAAGATTGCTCGGGTTGCAAACATCAGTTAATTATGATATCTGTAATAAAACTAAGTTGAAATATTTAAATACTGTGGTGTGATAATTGTTGACTTTCTAAGTTACTGTGTAATAGAGATACCATTCAGAGTCCATATTATCACTGAACTTTGGAATATCAAGACTCAGCCCATTCTTTATTGCATTTGTAAATCAATAAACACTCCTGTTAAAGAAGGTACAATAATACTATAACTGGCACATGATCTGAAACATACCGCCTGAACTTTGGACTTTGCTGCTTAGAGGTACACATTCTGTTTTCTTTTACTTGATTTTGGAGTTTTCCGGTAACATGCAAGCTCAATAACAAAGACAAAACAAAGAAAAGTGCACACAGAATTGAACAAAGGAACACTTCAACATTGCTGTTGCATACCACTGCATACACCTCATGGAACGACAAATATGTTCTGGATCTCCATAATGTAAATAAAATCAGTCTCTGTGACCAAAAAGACAGAATTAATTTGTGCTGGTCATTACACACTTACTACAATCCACTATCACATCGAGAACCAGGTGATCCACCAGTCTGAAGCAGGACATAAGAGGCATGTGTCAAACCCAGTCCAATATGCTGTTACTAAAAATAATCTTCCTTGTCAGTCATCTGGGGCCATAACCACCATCTCCCCCTTTCTGAATCCCTCCTTGGGCTCCCTGTTGCTCTGTGTATTAAGTTTAATCTTTTTGCTCTTGCTTTCAAGGCAGTAGCCCAGTTTCCATCTCTAACAACTCTTGTCACTGTTTTTCCTTGGTCCTCTACTACTCCAGTGACACCAGCCTCCATTCCTTCTCAGTTTCCTCCTTGTATTCACAGCTATGTCCCTTCTGCTGTGCATGTAGTGCCCTCTTTAAACCTAATTCTTTCATGTTACCTGGGGTGGGGGGGAGGAAAAAGTTTTTGATTACCATAGAAAACCCCAGACAAAAAACCCTGAAAGAAAATCTAGGCAGCTACCTCGCTTCAATAGCCAAATGGTCATGTTATTGTAATCCTTGTTCTTGAAAATTTGAAGAGTAATAATTAAACTTTTAGGTTGGAAAGTTAATTAATTTTTCTGGAGGTCATTAATTTTTCTGGAGGTCATGATTCACAGTACTCCATGAAACCAGCCAAAGCTGGCCTCTGGGTTCTGTAAGCACCCTGGCTGAAGTCCCACCATTTCTGGGACAGTTGAAGTGGTTTAAGATTCCATACTTCTTACATGACAGTGTCCCAAAGAATCATCTGACTGCACAAGACTGTGGACATGGTGCGTGGAGGTTGTTGAAAAGTAATTTAGTAAACTAAACCAAAGATGCTAAACTGGGGTATGGATGATGATGCCGAGTCCAGTGAGCTATACTTTTCCCATCTGTGTGGGTGCGTAGGGAGGGAAGAGATGAGGTAAAGAAGTTCTCCCTCATCCCCCTTCACACTCTTGCACAGGATATGGGCACAATACATTTAAGTCTGGAGAGACTGTGTCTGGTCAGAACAACAGGAGGTGTTAGACTCCAAAAGTTGCATGTAGTGGTAAAATTGTGACTCATTGCAAGGCTGGCAGAGCTGACTTGAGTACCAAGGAATGTACTTGCTGCACTCATGCAAAAGATGATGGAATTGCTGCTGCAGCACTCACTAGCTAGAATTATTCCTGGGGCCCTTGTTACAGTTTGGTCTTCCTTCACCACAATATGGCCAGTGGTACAAAAGACAAAATATTGCCCTAAAGTTGCATTTTACTTTGGAAACACTATAAACAATTTATCATTAAAGGTTACTCACGCTAACAGCTGCTTGGTTTTTTGCAGCAATTAGTGTTTTTACTGGAGCTCTAGCAGATAAATACAAAACTTCCTTTTCCCCCAGGACTCTTAATGGCAACGTTTATGAATTTAGCATTCAGTTTTAATAATAGGAGTTATCATATCTAATCAGGTAGTGGTCCATCTGTATCCTGACAATAGACCATAAAGATGGAAAAAACTCCATTGGGGACAATTTTTCCTAAACCCCACCAGTTATGCCCTAAATCCTGAGGGTTTATATTCCTAATTTTATTTATTTGTTGTGAGAAAGGAGCTCAAACATTTAATTTTCAAAAAGGAATGAGTTAGTTTAAGTTAGTCACATTCCATAGTTTAATGGTAACATTGGCATGAACAAAGCGTGTATACAGACACACACACACACCTTCATCTCTATTGGAATGTACACCATCATTTGCAAATTCATGACATATTATGTGTCAGTTAAACATGCAACTACCACAAAGAACTATTATCAAAAATCACAAGTATGGGAAGGTATTAAGATATTCCTATACTGTTTTGATAATTAAACATTTTGACAGGATGTTTTGAGAGGTATCTACTTCTTTATAGTTAATCTGCAGCTTTCATTCAAACATATTTATAATTAGCAATACTCAAAGAATGTTTTTAGATATTCTTGTTATCAGATTAAGCCTTTTAGCCTCCTTCTGCAAAGCAGGACATAGAAACCATCCACAAAGAGGAACATAATTTTTCTTTATTGCCTTCACGCGATCCCCATTGTAAATTTTCATTATCACTATACATCTCCTTTCCTTCCTGCTTTTCTTTGCCCCAATACCTCCTTTTCCACTCCTTCCTATCATCTTTTCCCCTCTTCATTTTCCTGTGGCTTTGAATTCCACACTGCAGCTTTAGTAGGATGCAAGGAACCAGACATCAGATTGTCACGTTTTAATTCTTGTCCAAAGTGTGGGGAGAAGTGGCGGGAGAAAGAGGAGAAAGTTTATTTTATAATCACTCTCTGAAACATTCGTCTCTCCCCACTCAATGGTACATTGTCCTGAACATGCAGAAAGAAAGACAAGATACAAGGGAAGTGCTATAATCAAGCTGTGACTTTTTTAACTCACCTGGGAAATACCCAGCAATAAGTCATACAGATCATTATCCCTTCCTTAGTCATTCCCATGTATTTGGGATGGCTGCTATCAGCCTCCCCCCCTTCCCAACCTGATCCCTGCCCATTGCTGGCACCTCACCACTCTCCCCTTATATGAGGGCTAAGGAGAGTAGGAAAAGGGGGGTTAATTACTTTAAGTCGCAGCTGCAGAAACTGTCGGAAGCCTGCATCCCAAGAAAGGGGAAAAAAATCATAGGCAGGAGTTGTAGACCAAGCTGGATGAGCAAGCATCTCAGAGAGGTGATTAAGAAAAAGCAGAAAGCCTACAAGGAGTGGAAGAAAGGTGGGATTAGCAAGGGAAGCTACCTTAGTGAGGTCAGAACATGTAGGGATAAAGTGAGGAAGGCTAAAAGCCATGCAAGAGATGCAGACCTAAATTGGCAATTGATCATATTTTTTATTTTTTTTTTTATTTTTTTATTTATTTTTTTTTTTAAAAAATACCACGTTTTTTTTTTTTACTGAATTATCAGCAGATAAGTCTGCTCAAGATGGTCTGTGAATGGGAATGTTGGATGGGATGAAGGATCTGAGTTACAGCATGAGAATTAAACTTTCTTGGTGCGGCTGGTGAGAATCTTAGCCCACATGCTCAGGGTTTAGCTGGATTGCCATACTTTGGGTTGGGAAGGAATTTTACCTACCAGGGCAGAATAGATGGCAGATCGGAACCCTGGAGGGTTTTTATGCCTTCCTCTGCGCATGGGGCATGGGTCGCACTTGCTGGTGGAATCTCTGCAACTTGAGGTCTTCAAACCACAATTTGAAGACTTCAATAACTCGGACATAGGTTAGGGGTTGTTATAGAAGTGGATGGGTAGGGTTCTGTGGCCTGCTTTGTGCAGGAGGTCAGACTAAATGATCATATTGGTCCCTTCTGACCTATGAGTCTGTACCAGACTCTAGGAACCTCAGTCCTCTTTCCCTAGCTTCCTTTCAGGATGCTTTCCCCTAAATTCACTTCTAACTACGGTTTATCAGGGACCTGGACCCACCCTGGAATGAGTACCTGCTGTTGGTCTGTGATGAAAGAGGATTCTGTTTTAAGGAACAAGGTATAAATAACTTCCCTTCCTTTGTGTGTGGTGGGTCACTGTCTCTCCTGAGCCAGCCTCTTCCAGTCTACCCTTGGCTTAGGTAAATACCCCCTTTCCCCACTCCTCATAATCCAAAAGCTGTGGGGAATCTCAAAAGCGCCACAATCTCTTTTCTTCCAGCCAAAGCCCTCCACCCTGCATTCAGGTTGTGGTGAGTGCATTCTCAATAAAACAGCCCAAGTCACCTTTCTGCTGTCACCTCTTCAGAATATGACGCGTCTGTTTAATCAACATACAAGTGGATTGATGGTCCAGAAATGTCTAAGGAAAGTCTGCAACGTAGTTGCTGCAGCGTGTGCTTGGCAATGGAGACTAGGCCAAATTCCAAACTTTCACCATAAGCAACCTTAGTAAAATCAGCAGGGTTGCATGGCACTTAAATCACTGCAGTGTATGGTGCATGTCAACAGCCACCACAATGTGGGCTGTAAGAAAAGATGGTAGATAACACTAGAAAGATGCTGTCACTTCCTCTTGGTGCAGCCTTTCTAGGAATTTCAGCTTCTCTTGACTAGCCCTCCTTGTTTGGGAAAGTCAGTTCCTGGACTCTCGCCTCCAATTAAATCTATCTGCACTGCAATTTAAGCCTTACAGTCTCTTGGCTGTTTTCTTGGAGGGAGCCTGATGTAGAGCTGTCACCCCTTTGCTATCTCAGGCCTTTTTGCCTCCCTTTCGTTCTCTGTGCTCTCCCCTTTCTAGCAGGTCTTGTTTCCTCCTTTGGTTGTAGCAGTAGGTGCCTACCTCCAGGACTGGCAGTTCTGGCAGCTGTGTGGGGTTATGATCAAGCTGCTTTCTTGTAAACAGGGGAGACTCCACTTCTGCCTTTATGTCTGGTAGAGGTTTTTTTTGACCCCATCACTGGCCCAAAAAGGCAGGTATCTCTCAGTTTGGGCACTCAGAATAACTAGTTAATAGAGGTCTTACAAAATAGTAGATAGCTGTATGGGAGCTGGAAGATCAGAATGGAGGTTCCTTACATATGCAGCAGAGGAAGGATTAAGTCATGAAAGAAAGTAATCCTCTATGGGCATATAATTAAAAGCCCCAAAATAAGCAGAATTTTACAATGTTTTATAATTACAATATTTATGAGCTAAAGGTGCAGAAGAATGTTACTTGGTTATTCATGTCTCAGAACATTCACTCAGAATAATTAAATATTACAAATGATAGAAATATGATTTCCAAGATCTGATAGTTTTCATCATAGCTGCATGTTTTACTGATTTAACAAATTTACAAATTAAACAGCGTCCATGCCAAACAAAATATTCTGAAATATATATGCATTCCATTGTTCATGGTAATGTTAGGATTTCACTATAGACCATGATTTTAACTTACAGATTCTTAGACATAAATTTGTATCTATCCTGTTTTTTCCATTGAAATTGAAAAATTAATTTAGTTGTGGTTGTCAATCTAATCTTTATGGCATAGTGTCTATGAGATGTAAACAGGTCTTTTATATATTATCATTATAAATATGTCTTGGGTAAAACAGAGAACTCTGACACTTCTCGCGCTTAAAAATCCTGGCCTATACACAACTCGAAATGCCAAAGGCTATTTGCATGCTAATGACTCTTACAATTCCTGTTCTGCCAGTCAGAAGAAAGGGAGTTAACTAATAACTTGGAACAATTCAAGAAGTGCAGGAATGGGAAGGGAGTCAAAGGGACAGCAAAAGGTTTCAAATGGGGCCAGCAAGTAGAGAACTCTGGACAGTGCCCCCTGCTCTGAGAAGATATCAAAAGAGTCAGTGGATGCCATACAATGGATCTCCACACAAAATGTGAGCAAATTTGATTCTGAGAAAGTGACCTCAAAGTCAGAGAGAGCCCACCAATAGTCAGGCTTCCGCTTCCTAGCTTAGAGATGACTTAGTGGAGCCATGTCCAAAAATAAAAAGATGAAGGGAAAAGTGAATCCAAAATAGAGGAGCAGGTTCTGGAAGATGCAGCAAAGGGGCTGCAGATTGGTACACTGGAGGTAGTTATGTGTCAGAGGGTATGTCTACACTACGGGATTATTCCCGTTTTACATAAACTGGTTTTGTAAAACAGATTGTATAAAGTCGAGT
The DNA here is from genome assembly GCF_003597395.2 of Chelonoidis abingdonii. Classification (NCBI taxonomy): domain Eukaryota; kingdom Metazoa; phylum Chordata; order Testudines; family Testudinidae; genus Chelonoidis; species Chelonoidis abingdonii. The sequence goes on from NC_133773.1 coordinate 75,647,746, forward strand.
GCACACGGCCACACTAAGCATATTAATTCGGGGGTTTGCGTCCATGTACCGAGGCTAGTGTCGATTTCCGGAGCATTGCATGGTGGGTAACTATCCCGTAGCTATCCCATAGTTCCCACAGTCTCCCCCACCCATTGGAATTCTGGGTTGAGATCCCAATGCAAAAACAGTGTCGCGGGTGATTCTGGGTAAATGTCATCACTCAATCCTTCCTCCGTGAAAGCTACAGCAGACAATCATTGCAGACGCCATAGCATGGCAACCATGGAACCCGTTTTGCCTTTTGTCACTGTTACCGTATGCGTACTGGATGCTGCTGACAGACACAGTACTGCAGTGCTACACAGCAGCATTCATTTGCCTTTGCAAGGTAGCAGAGATGGTTACCATCCCTATTGCA